>NC_044503.1:12653456-12910956 GCF_902362185.1 Chanos chanos | reverse complement strand
TCCTGCCTGTCATCAGACACAGTCATTCACAGCTGTTTGGATGTCTCACTGTGGAACTACAAAAGACGAAAGATTCATGCTGTCCATGCATCTGTGTGGTTTTACTTAATTATTCTTTTTCCAGAGAGTTTGTGATATGAAATAATTCTTATTCCATTATTGCAGTGTACATTTACATAGAGATCTGCTTTAATTAACTGTAAAAGTGAAAAGTTAAAAAGTATTTATACTTCGCTGGCTATTTTAAGAGAGAAAAGATGATAGCTGGCACTTAATCAACCATAAAAGAAAACAGAAGACTCAAAGGTGGCATTTGAATTTGCATACTAAATATGGAGACACTTTAACAAGGCACTTAGGCGTTTTTTTTGAGTTGGTGAATCAGTTCTTCAGATGAATGTATATTCTCTCTTCCCCCTTACCTGTGATCCATGGGTTGGCTCTAAATCAGCGCAAAGAGGAACTGCATGTTACACTTCCATCTTTCCATTTCACGCATACACATTGAATCTTAAAAACTGCCATTGTTTTTTTTCTTAATGTGATTCTAGAATTCCAAGCTACAGTTGAGAATGACTGTGCCTTTTTAATTTGCTTTTTAACTGTCATCTCCACTTTTTTGAGTTACTGTATCAGGCTTTGATGTGTACCCACAAAAATCTGATGACTTACAATTGCCGTTAGTTGAATATTTCTTGTAATATCTGCAAAACACTCATTACATGGAACTGTAATAACAGCGTGTCAAAGGGAAGAGCACCAAGCTACATCAGACACATGTGGCAAGACACTGGCACCTCATGATACACTTTATGTGATTTGTGCTAAAGAAATAATTGACGACAAGGTTAAAAACTCTTATATTTCGCCACCCTTTAAAGCACATTTCTGTTGTTTATGATAGCACAGACATATTTCCAGCAAGTGTATCACTTCTGCATGTGATACATGACTGACTATTGCATGTTCAATGTGTCCTGTAACAGTCACTTATAAAAATTCAGGAAACAACGGTTTTCACTGCTTCACTGCAAGAAAAAAGCTGTACATTTTCAATGAAGCATATATCAGAACACAGAATATGTCTGTTAATGATATGACAAAGGGTTTTACTTTCAAAGCTCAACACATGTTTTAACTAAAACTAGAACTCTTGGCACATGTAAGAAAAAAATCACAAGTTTAACTCAAAGTACAAAACTCTCAAATCCTGTGGTCTTGTAATGTCCATAGGTCTGATATAATCAGGCTATGAAGGACTGAATACCCCATTCAGAGAAAAAGATAAAACAAACACACAAGGGAAAAAAGAAAAAGTAAACATTCTGCCACCTTTCCCCCCACACGGGAAGTTAAGTGTAATTTAGGTTAAGTTACATAAAGGTATAATCATGCCTCTGGAACCTAAACCTCAGGGTCATAATTGTAGTTTCTTCTCGAAAAGATAAGGCAACCAGAAGAACAATACTCCTAACCATTATGTCATTGCCTTTTGCAGAACTGTTAGGATTTATGTCCTGGGTAGGTGGAAAAATGACTTGACAGAGCCAAAAATATTTGATCAATATTTAATATTTAAAATATTTTAGAAACCAGCTTACAGCGAGTGTGGAGTGACAATGACCAGAAACGACTGTGTTTGGCTGCACTGAGATTACGGTGTTTGCACTCAATCTGGGTCAGTGACAATTGGTTTACAGGGTTTTATCCTATTTAATGTCTCCCTCATGCACACCTGCCGAATTTCCACCTTAGCTTTCGCTGGTGGCAGACTGAACTTAAATAGGCAAATCCCATTAAGTTGTAGGGCTAACTCTTGCTCTAGAGTGAGGGAGAATTATAGAATGTAGACTGTGCAATATCTCAGTGGTGAGATGTTTTGTCAAAGTCAAAGAAAGTGAGAGAGCAGTAGTGAAGGGAAATCCCTGAATCAGATGTGCACAATAACTATACATTTAATGAAAGCTTTCTACCTTGCCTTTTGCCTGCGGATGAGAAAAAAACTTAATGCACATGTTGGATCCCTTTCACCAGAAAGAAAGAAGTGAAGCCATGAGACCCAAATACCCTAGAGCAGTAGCAAATGGGTGATGAACAGGTCCAGGAAATCCACCAAAGTAGGGAATGTAACAACTGCTGCACCAGTGGTATCACAGGTGTTTCAACTGGGGGATGACCTCTTTCCAGGCTGTTATTTGGGGCCATGGCATGTCCTTCTTACACAGTAGTTAAAAAGGGTACAGTGGGGCTGGAATGGTTAGGAACTGACCTCATGTATTTGGACATCATCTCTGAGAATGATACCAATTCAGAACTAGTGGTGAGCTCAGAAATCTCTAGGATGACTTCCCCACTTGAATGATAAGGTGCCACGGACAGTAAAAGTAAGGCCAACAAAGCAGATGCACACTTGAGTTGGTCTTGGTTAACCAAAGTGGATATCAAAATACTCAGTTACTGAGGTATCCAGTTCTGGAATCAATTTGTACCAAGTTCACTCTGAATGTCATTCTAGTGTATTGGAAGTCTTCTCCATACGTTACAAATTGTGTGAGATTCCAGTCGTTGGATGTAGAGGGACTTTTAGTTTACTATATCAGTATTCAGGTAACAACTGTCATTATTTTTTGTTGTTGTTGTTGTTGTTGTTGTTGTTGTTTTGTTTTGTTTTTGACAAATTCTATTTTTGGACATCTATGGAGATCCCCATTCCTGCCATTTGCAGAGTGCATACGGGGCAAGGCTATCCTGACCACACTGCTGAATGTGCTGTACTGTGACCTTGGCTTACTATCTTGGTGGTTGATGTTTCTGCATAGAAGTGGAACAGAAAAGGGGAGTATATGTAAAAGAAACATCTTTCAATAAAGGGTGGAATTTTTTGGCTGCATGTTTTGATTAAAATTGAAGATGTATATTTTTCATCTTTCTCCCAGTCTCAATAAGAAAAGGAAAAAGAAATGCAAGATTGATGTCTGTATTATAAGATCTAAAATAACAAACTATATTTAGCAGTTTGTTTAACAGTTTCATTTGAGAGCGTGAAAAAAAAAAGAAAAAGTATGAGATAACTTGTTCAGAAGTGGGGATCTGAAACACATTTTATGGTTTTGTTCATCCTCTCCTGGGGGCAAAAGTGGTATCTTGTAAGCTTGCCAATCAGCTCTTTCACCACACAGCTCTGATAAGGTTATCTCACTTTATTTTGCATGGCCAAAGGGGCTCCACACGAGAGGCATTATTTACAGAGCGAATTAAGCTGCCCTCACTTGTCCTGCCACTATTCTGATAAGAATCAATGGCGCTAAATCAAGGACGTAGACCTCAGTGATTTGCAGTAGAGGCTTTCTTTGGGTTTTTTATCTGTAATGAAAAGGGCATCCATTTCCCTTATAATGGACATCTTATGTTGCTGCTTGGTCAGAAAGTGTGAAAACATATCTATTGATGGTTGTCCAGGAATACAGCATAGTAGGTGGGAAAGAAAAACAATAATAGTGGTGTTTCCACACTCATAGGTGGTGTGTGTGTGTGTAGGTTTATGTTTGTGTGTGTGTGTGTGTGTGTGTGTGTGTGTGTGTGTGTGTGTGTCTGTCTCTGCTGGATAGAGAAGGAGGAAGGGGCAAGTCTGAGGTGTAGGGTTAACTCGGGTTGTTATAAGCCTCTCAAAGCTTTTCTGACCTGGAATTAAAGGGAGTTTGAGATCAGACAGAGTACGAGATTGCAAGTGTCATCTCAGCCTTCGGTGTGAATTAACCTTCCCTCTAAAATCCAGACACTTCAGCACAAATTTTTATCTCTCTGCAGTGATTTCTTTGGGACAGAAAAAAAAAAAGGAAAAAGAAAAAAAACTATATACACATGCAGACACACACACACACTCGCACACATGGGATGATAATGTTTGATGGGATTGGCAAAGAGGAAATCCAAGTCCAGTGGACCAACCGAGGCAGCCTTGACCAGCTATTTATTTACAGTGGGCACAACTTCACTGGAAGCTAGCTAGGCATATTGCAGGATTTGGACAGTTTTCCAATTTAGAAAATCTATCCAGTGGTATGACAAAATCTCAGTTGCTTTGCTCCTGCTTTGTCATTCTTTTACACAACTTCAGAAAAAAATACCTATTTCCAGAGATTGTATTTTGCCAACCATATACTTCTTCAACTCATCTTTTTTCTGGTGTATTTGAAAACTGAAAACTGTCAGAAAAATTTGATGTCAGCTTTTATACAAAAAGTAGAAAGTAAGATTCAAGACCAGGGCATTTTCTCAAACTCATATATACTGTGTATATATATATGTGTGTGTGTGTGTGTGTGTGCGTGTGTGTATGTGTGTGTGCGTGTGTGTGTGTGTGTGTGTGTGTATAGACTTCATATATACCTGCCAGTAGCTTACAACAAAAATTCATAATTAAAATATTGGTCATTCAGTTCTAATTTTAAGCTCAAGTGAAATGTCTTTGCATTCTGGGAGGAACATTAAAATGTACAGTCGTTCAGGTCATAAATTCAGTCTCACGTTATCACTTTATAAATGACACTTTGGTGCAGCAAATCAGTGAATTCTAGTGAATTGCTTGAGTTTTCTCTATTGTAGTTAGTTGGGTACAAATATGAGATGGGGAAATAAAATAACAGTGGAAGAGAAAAAAAAGGCAGAAAACAGATGGAGATTCTGTCTCTCTGTCCTTTAATCTCCGTTTTCCAACTGTGGACTGTGTTAATTAGGTGTCAGGTCCAGTCTAGCCAGCTTGAATTACACAGCCAGCTTCCCTGCTAAATGTGACACTTGACAAGTCAATAAGCCAATGCTTTATCTCTTCCACCCATTTTCTCTCTCTCTCTTGTCATCGATTGGTATAACAATTATTTCACTTAACCCAAAGGCAGTGAGTGTCCATTCCTGTAGCTACGGACTCTCAAAACCAAGCGCAAATCGTACAAACCGAAAGGGAGTGAAAGTGAGCTGCTGATATGAAACTCATAGCTCTCACAAAAGACATGAAATAAGAATGTGTGAAATAGGTGAATCAGATTATACAGATACAATGAAAACATGAGGTGATGTATGTGTTAGAGCCTGTAAAACAGTTGACAGTTCTGCTTTACAAGCTCCAATCATTTTGATAGACAGATTTACATGACAACATATTAACACAACACACAGTACACATGGTATGTTACCATTGTTACGCTCTAAATGTTTAGAGAACCAGAGCAGATTTTGGGTTTGCCAAAAATTAAATGATTTAAATAAATATATTAACTATAATATATGTATACTTTAAATTATACTGATTAAATATACTGTGATGGACTGGTGACCTGTCCAGGGTGTTTCCCCGCCTTTTGCCCAATGAATGGTGGGATAGGCTCCAGCAACCCCCCGGGCCCTAATTAGGCTAAGCGGCTTAGATAATGAGTGAGTGAGAGAATGATCACTATATATATATATATGTGTGTACTTATACTTACTCTTTCTCTTTCTTTCTTTTTTTTTTTTTTTAAAGCATCTTACTGTTTTTGTAGACCTTTATGTAGGCTAGCATCTATGTGTATCTCAGCCCTGGGTGAATGCTAAATTCTCAGGGGTGTCTGGAAATTCTGACTCAAAGGTTCTGTGTAGCACAACGCTCGTCCGTGATGACTCTGTCAGGCTGGGCGCGTACACGCAGGCCCAAGGCCGGATCAGTGCAAAGCCTGCCGTGGGAAGAGGTATTAGTCCTTAATGAGTTACCAACCTTTGCCTTGCCCTGATTCCCTCTGATGTGGCGGAGGCCAGGATTTTGGGGCGATTGTAGTGTAATCCACAGATTGAAAGAAGGACAGGCAGGATTTTGGGGAGACTCACTGATGTGATGGCTCTCTTATCCCTCCGTCATATAGGTCCAGCTTCTCTCACCTTTAATTGGATGTTATGTAAAACCTTGGGGGCAAGCTGGGTTCGTGGACTAAAGTGTGCAGTGAGAATTCTATAGGATCTTTTCTGACTCAACGTCCACAGGAATGAACAGAAAAAGGTAGAAGCAGTGTGATTTCTGTTTTTTTTTTTTTTTTGTCTTTTTTTTTTGGTTTTTAAATTTTGGCATAGGCAAACGATAACAGCAGTTGTGGGGGGTTGAGGGTGTGGGTACTTCTTCTAATACTTCTTGTGAAGGTACTCTTTATAAATGACTATACATACATTTGTAAGGCTTTATATATTATACTGCATGTACTATATGCATGGTTGAGCAGCTACAAGTAGCTTTACAGTGGTGAAGCTATTTTGTCAATCAAGTAGCGGATTGGTATTAACAAACGCTACTTTGTTTTGTTGTCCCAAACAATATATATATAAATATATTATGTGTGTGTGTGTGTATGTGTGTGTGTGTGCATGTGTGTGTGCCTGTGTGTGCATCGTGCTTTTAGTTCCGCTTATAAGTCCCACAGTATTCCATGTCTGATACAAATTTTGGAAGACTTCTACTATGTTGTGTGAATAAGCATGTACTATAAGCCACACACACACACACACACACACACACACACACACACACACACACACAATTTGTGCTTTATACATTATAATGTTATTCTTGACTTGACAACATTAATTATTTTGTGTTTCACCCTTTCTGGAGGTGTTCGTACATTTGAAACGGAGTCAGCAGATGAAGATAACTTTGATATAAATATCAGCATTTTAAATGTTTTGTAATAAGTTCTATCGAAGTTTCTTGCAAAAAGATGGCTCTCAAACTTTGTAGATGATTATTGGTGCAACTTCTTATTCGACACAGGGCCAGATATAAGAACACTGATAATGGCAGCTAATTTGCTTAAGCAGAAAGATACAATTTGCAGGTAAACTACTAAAGATGATCTAATAAGCTTAGCATTATTAAAATATGGCGCTAAATCATATTGATGATATTAATGATTGAAAAGCCTACCACTGAGATGTACATGTATGACATTTTGGATCATATCATTAAAAAGTTTGACTCACTGGCTGAATTAGGAAAAATTCTCATTTTTTAACAACAACAACTAAAGTAGTGACAGCCCAATACTATAGCACTGTGTGGGTTCTTCTGTAATAAGCCAAGTTACTGTTCTAAAAAGGATGGGAGCAAGTTCTTGAAGTTAATGCTGGAATGGCATTTTTTTTCTAAAACCATAGGGGTATGAAGTAACTATGCCAAAACAACAAAAGTAACTAGGAGTATCATTATTCTGGCTGCTCTCCCTGTGGGTGATCGAACTGGGTCAAATGAAGCAGAGATAACAATGGAGTTTCTCCATCTCAGATTTCCCTCAGACACAGAAAACCAGGGTGCAGCCCCCCCCCACCCTTTGAGAAAACTATAACTTTTCCCCTTGCAAAGTATAACAAGGGAATATCAGTAAACAGTCTAGCCGTGAATTAATCCACTCAGAGGTTTGCAACAATGTTAATAATTTTGCCTCTGGGATTTGAAAAGAAAAAAACCCCCCAAAAAACAAAAAACAAACATGTGGTGAACATTCTCTGAGATTTATTCTTGATTATAGCAATGTTCTCTTGCTGCAGAAACTACAGTCTTCATGTGGTGTGGTGTGTGAATGTTTGCACCTGCATCTCCTATGTGTTCAGCCGTCAAAGCAATGACACTTTCAAATGATGATGGTGAGGCTCTGTGAATCACATTGACTATGCAAATTCAACAATGTTCATGACATCTACTTCATTTTTGCACCCTCCAGTTCTCAATTTGTTGTTAACCATGGATAACTTGTTTACTACAGGTACGTCCAAAATTACACATTAATTCAATTAGTGACACAAAAAACCCTAAAACTCTTGTACACTTATAATTCAAGACCAGCAAACCTCTTTGCACTTACTTAATCGGCTCTCATGTTTAGCTCTCAGGTTTACACTTACTAAATCACCAGCAAGCCTTAGTTAATCTGGTCCCTGGTGCATAATTTGTCTTTATGTAATGTATTATGATGACCTACCAAAGTTAATGACAGGACTACCCAATGTCTTTAGAATGTTCATTGATTGTGTATAACAGTCAATAGAGCATTACAGATACCTTTATAAGCTTTAGGTTAGCTGATTTCCTCTGACACCAGAATAAGTTCCATCATATATGGAGCTACATTGCAGTGCATGTACATTTTCATGTGAAATCTTTTTGAATTACTTGTAACACAATACGCTATAAAATCTACCTTAAATGAATAATTTTCAAGGACATTTGCTCAATAAGATTTGTGCCAATGTAACATTAGGTCATTATTTTCTACTGAAACTTTAAAGAAAATGAACTTCCTCAGCGTGGCAAAATTAAATCCATAAAGAAAACAGAATACTGCACACATTTGCTGAACAGTTAACAAAAAGTTAACAAAATGTGACAAGAAATATCAGATATGGAAATTTGCAAAACCATTTTGTGTTCGATACTGACCATATGAGGGTCATGTTGGTTTTTTTTAGAGATCTGTGGTCTTATTGTCAGTCTTATTACACATTCTGTGCTAGAACATGATAGAGAATGGCTGTGTACAAAATCAGGTACTACACACTGTGTCATGTACCTGCCTTCATCTTTGGTATGAGCTCTATTCTCCTAGTTTACGAGAAGATTGCAGTCTAGAAAACAAAAATGCACGATCCAGGGAAATATGATGACAGAAGGTGATAGAAAAATTTTTGCAGTTTCTGATATATTGAGCATGAAACTTGACATATGCACACACCAATCACAGTGATTACTTTGGAAGTATGCCATTTCAGCAACAGCCAATGAGGTTTATGTGGCCTGTGCTTGCTCTAAGACTTATCTGTATGCACTGTCAAACAGGCTTTCAGAACTGAAAAGCTGAATAGTGAACTCTGTAGCATTGGGTTAAAATGCCTAATGAATAGAAAATGATCAATAGTCTTTTAAATGTTAACTGACCTACAAAAATTATAGGTGCTCCTCCAAGAATTGAAACTTAAAACTATAGTTGTATCATGACACATTCATTTTAAGCTTGTGGAATAAATTGGTTCCGCAATAATGAATTATTTCTGACCAAAGGGAACAATAAGAAACCAGAGCAGTAATAATGATCTATGTGATTTTAAATTCATCTTGTTACTTGGAAAAACCCACACATAGATTATGGATTACATATAATGTCTTTTACATTAATTTATAAAACTTTTCGATGAAGATTTAAGGAGTATTACACTCACCTTTTCTGTGGTGCATGTCTATAGACGAATACACTTAAAAAGTTCACTGTCCTTTTAAGATTTATCCCTAGAAGAGAAACCAAAAATCAGCATCAGAAGAGCTGCAGCTCAGAGCAAGAGCAACATAAAACTCACATTCACAGAACCTGTTAAAGATCCATCAGATGAAGTTAATTCCCCTCCAATGAGCTTTATTTGGTCAAATGATCTAAGGCCTACTCTGTCAGAGGATCAGACTGAGTGTAATTCACTCCATGATGGTCCCATCAACCAGTCAAGTAATCAGTTTGATTACTTTGTTAAGAGGGAGCCTCAAATCAAGAGAAATAGCATTAAAGTGTCAATCAAAGAGACAAATTGTCAGATATATGACACACTGTTAGTGACGACTGATGTAGCATATCTGCATTTGGTTTGATGCAGTAGTGTAATTATTTAGCGAATCTCTAGAATAATTGCTTGACAATTAGTTGACTGACTTAATTAATTTCCTTTGTCAGTAAATTAACATTTAAGAATGTTCATTTTAGCTAGCTGCAAGAATTCAGCCCTTTAATGCAAGGTCTAACTGTGTTTGTACACAAGTTAATTACAAATAGTACCTGGTTACAGAATCTTGTTAAAGAATACACTATTTTAATCCACAGCTCTGTCACATAAGCATTTCTAAAGCTCACAAAATTTGCCAATATACAAATTTCAGCTAGATATTTTTTTCTCTCCTTTTTATTTTAGGTAAGGGATACAGGCAGCTGTTTGCATGTTTCATGAACAGAAATTAATTAGTGATAATCAAATACACAGGCCCATCAGTGACATATTTGATTAGACGTTAAACATTTAATGATAGATGATCAAAAGCTACTTTCTATAAACACAAAAATTCTAGTTTTAGTAACATATTGTGACATACGTTACTAAGTTCCTGTAATTCTCCGTTAATTAGAAACCGAAGTTTACATAAGTGTCAGATTACTATATCGATGAGACACAGAGACTGTATGACAGTAATTGTTGGATTCAGCAGTGAAACACCTCCTAGTTATTTGGTTCTCACGACTGATCTTGGTGTTTCTGCACTTGTTTGAATAGTGTGAAATGTTTTAATCATGGTACATTCTGTTCATTAATGTCTCGTTGGTCAGTTACATTAAAATTATGATGAAATGTACCCTAAAAGTCAACTCTTATCATGAGAAACTGTACTATGAAACTTTTTTCACTTCTTCACAGTGACACCATCCCTGCATCCAAAAATGCTGGAAGCAGAGAATACAATGCATTGAGATTTTGGACCTGATGTTCTCTTCTCTTCCATCAGGTTCAAAAGAATTATTGAATGTAATGTTCCATTGAATGAAAACATGTTGTTCTGTGGCACTAGTGCTTCAATAATCCCTTCTAAATCTTATCTTAAAAATGTATGTTTCATTTCGATGGAAAACGAAATGCAGTATCCGGTAATTCCAATGGATTTCCAAACCCACATTTCCTGCTGTGCACTCCAATCCCACACAAGACATAAAGAGGTCATTCATGATCCTTCCTTTGGATGGGATTATCAATAATCTTACATCTTCTAGCAAATTGTGCATGCAATAGCTAAACCTTTTAGACAGCACAAAGACAAAAATTCTATCAGGGAGTGCACTGTGTCTTGGGCTTGTTATATTGTCACATGTGTCTCTCATCTTTCAGCTGTCCAGATGGAGAGAAAGAAGGAAAACTGTGATATTAAAAGATTTAAATACTTGAAATCATGGATTTGAAACTAAGACTTCTTTTAACGGACTATTGCTGAAGAATCAGCAAATATTTCACTTTACATGCCACAACGTTATATTGCTCTGAATATTGAATTAGGAAGTTCACGTGTGCTGTGCGATTCTGCATCGCTGTTGTTCCTGTAACAGAACATATGATTTTCAGTTTACTTTGCTGAATATGATGATAGTTTGTTTGTTTCGCGGGAGAAAGATGGTTTTATTACAGAGCCAGAGGGACATATTTGTGCTAATAACATCAACAATCTATAGCTCTATGCTACAAACATGACATCTAAACTGTAGAAAACAATGGACTTTGATGTAGGCCTACATGATAATGATTGAACAAAAACCATCTTTTGTTCACTTCAATATTGGATCTTACAGCATCAATAGCTAGAGGCAAAAATCCCCTTAAAATTTTCTTTGCAAAGTATGCTATGAGGAAGTGGACAATGAAATAAGGAGACTAATTATATCTCAAACTGTTACCACTGAATTCCCAAACTTCATCATGTGTTAATTAGATGTGTCCATGTTTGTTTGCAGGTGTAGTAAGCTGAATCCCTGGCAGATACAGACTACGGCAAGGCAAACTGGGAAACACAACTGGGAAATATACATTTAACTCTCATGGCTGATTACTGAATGAAGCAATTTGGACATCAGTTGAAATGGGTGCTGATGTTCCTTAGTCTGAAGAAAAAGGATAGGACAGAGCATCAGATGTGGAATTTGTAAGGAATACCAATACAAGAGAAAACAAATTCCTCTAGGAAACACATACACACACACACGTATAAAATGCTATACAGATATATTATTAGGTTAAAAGGTTTAAAGCTGTACTCACAGAACACACATTTTTATTTCTGAATCATCTGTAAAAAAAATCTCAAGAAAAAGTCTTGTATACACAGTGACCTTGCTTAGCTTTTAAGCCATGAAGCAGTAGCTTTTAGTTTTTCTCTTCATTTAGATGATTGGCACCTTCAACAATCAGCCTAGGTTTCTGTATTGAATTTCATTGAAATACCTTGTAAAGACTGCCACACACTGTTGTTTAAGACTGTCCTCGTCTCTTTACTAGCCCATAGAAAATACAAACATTAATGCTGAGGAGGAAACCAGGGTTGGAAAAGGGCATGCATGGCACGTCGCCACTGCCATGGAAAATAAAGTTTACCAGATCGCAGTTCATTCTTTTCCCTCCACGTAATCAATCAACGGCGGTGGCTAACTGTCAGCCCGTTGACAGCCGTGCTGTAATTAAATGTGTAAAGATCACCAATGCTTCGGAGCACTCCTCTCGACAGCCTTGAAATTAGGACTTTCAAATCAGTGGCATAGGTGGTGGCCCCTCCGCTTCACCAGTGTTCCCCACTCTCCTCCCCCCCCTCCGCCCGTATGACCCCATCCACAAGGTTCGGTGATTGTATATGATTAGGCCGGGGTGACACTCAGAAGAGCCTGTCATTGGATCTTATCTCTCTTTATTTGGGAGCGAAGTCGGGGCACAGTCGCTGGAAATGAAGAACAGAGAAATCTCCCAAGACACTGGCTCTTGAATGAAAGGGTGGACTGGTAAATAAGAGTAAGCCATCTGTGAAGGGAGGGTTGAAGACAGTCTTTTGTCTTGAATGTCCTTGGGCCTGTGGAGTTTTTAATGAAACCTTGATAGCTATTTCTGGGCAGGAATATGGGGCATTAATGAGCTTTGAGAGTGGACATGCGGACATGACGTGATCAGGGGATTCGCTTATGAACATGTGTTTTTTAATAAAATGAGGAGACATCTAGTTGTCCTTGAAAATATCCTTTACAAAGATGGTAGTGGTATTGTGTGGGGTTTCAGAAGACATCACTGAATTTTAAACAAACATCACACATTTTTGTTTGTTTTTTTTTTTACTTCAAGTAGAGTTGTAACATTTCTGTCAAGTAAATGCATACCCATTTTGTGCTAGCCCATAAACATTCAAAAAGAGAAATGATGTTATATTTTGGATTATGCTGTTGTTATTCAAAGAAAGTGATGGTCTAAGATTGCAGTAAATAAACACTTTCTTCCCCTCACTTTTACAAAGCTCAAGCATTTTAGAAATTTGCATTTATTCATTTAGCATATGTTCTCACCCAGAGCCACTTAGTAAAATGGCATAAAGTTAGTCTGTAAAATAACAAAAGCACGGGTTCCTGCAGACACAAATAGAGACTGCAAGTTCTGGTTGCAAAATTTAAACACAAAATCACCACAGTGCTACATGGTGAAACATGCTAAGTGAAAGATAAACTAGTCATCAAGCCATTACAAACAATGAAGCACGTACACACTCAATACAATGTTGTGGGTGCGTAATTTCAGTAAAGGTACAATGTACAAAGAGGAGTTTTCAGAGTGCTCTGAAATACAGTGAGTGACTGAAAAGTCCTGACTGATGTCAGGACTCCATGGCAACGGGCATTATTATGCCCATTCACTACACCAAAGAACAGAACAGCCAGTTGGAGATATACTGGAACAGTGCTTCTAGTAGCGCTGAATACAAGTACTTGTGTCTTATACTGAGTGTTGACTATAACATATAGAATGTACAGTTTAATAAAGAAGAGAGCCAGCGTGCAAATATGCTGTATTTGCTTGCGAGGGACATAGTTCATTGTGACGGTCATGTCTATGGATTCTTGCTTTTGAAAGTTTGCTCATCACATTGGTTTAACTGAAGCTCTTAAACAGGGTGGAAGGTGGAAGGTCTTGCATTTTCAAGACACTGCAGTTATCGCTGAAACCACTCACCCTTGTCTATGTGCACGTTTGCCAGGCCACACACATCAGGCTATTAAATTGTGCTGCTGAATTTTTTTTTTTTTTGGGTATAAATCATGTTTAGACAATGCAGTGGATGGTAGGGGCAAATTAAATTCCATTTGCAATTTCATGCACAATGCTTCTGTCTGCATGACGCCTCAACAGACAGTTTTTCAGTAAGACAAGCGTGTAAGCTGCAATTATGTGGACTTCCCTTGGTCATTGGGTCGAGATGGAGATAGGGAATCACTACTAAATGGAAATCAAGCAAGTGTGTGTGTGTTTCTGTGTGTATGTGTGTGCTGAATCGCTCACAAAGTTCCACCTAAATAATGTGTGTGTGGGGGGGGGGGGGGGGTAGAGGTAACATACAACTGCCAGTTATTTTTATTTTCCCTGTTCCAATCTCCAGACAATATGCTGACTTCCACTGAATATTCATCTGTTAGTCACTGTAATGTCAGCTTCTCAAGCGTAGCCTAGAGGTATCAGCACAAAAAAAAAAAAAAAAGATTTTTTTTTTTCCCTTGCTGAACAGCCCACACCACCAGTTTTCAGTTTAGCTCTGCTTCATCAGTTCACATGTTCAGACTGGAATCACCCACAAAAAACATATGGCTGTCTTGTTTTTTTTTTTTTTTTCACAAGTCATAAATGAGAACTCCTCACAAGTAGCCAAACATGAGTCAAAACCTGATGAAGCAATTCAGCCAGTGGGCCTCTTACTAACATCTTAATGAACAAAAGAGGAGTTACTTCTCTTTTCTTTTTCTGACAGCATCTTGGCTGTCAGACCCTGAAGCACTTCTTAATCTGTTTCATATTGTTCCATTGTAGTCATTCTACATAGTCTATAGTACACTAAGAGATATTCTGACCCCCCCCCCCCCCCCCCACACACACACACACACACACACACATACATAAAGACTCAAAGTTAGCATAGATTCTCCATTTCAGCCAACAACGCTGCCCCATTGACTTGATTTGCCCCTATGTTCTGCCATAAATTGCTGAAACGGGGACTGTGGTGCTCCCAGGCACTATGTAAATCCTCTTTTATTGCTTCACACTTGAAGGGTCTTCTTCCAGCAGTGGTTACATTTCTGTTAAAGGAGAGAACTGTTCTGCCTTGCATTTTACAGGTATGCCTCGCTCAAACGTTTCAACTAATAATGTACACCTCTCTGAAAAGGTTTAGCTAGTAAGGTACACATCTCTCAAACTTTATAACTAGTAAGGTACACCCGCTCAAATTTTTTCAACTAGTAAAGTACACTTCTGAGAACAGGTTTAACTAGTAAGGAACACCTCTTTTATAAAGCTTAACCAGTGAGCTACACCTCTCTCAAAAGGTTTAACGAGTAATTGTCCCCGACTTGGTAAACTTCAGAACGAAGCTATATATGCCTATCGCTATGGCAACACTTTTAGCAGCCTTCAGCGAGTTTGTCTGCCTTCACTGCATGTTGCCATATGGTGCTCTCCCCTTGCATTCGTTCTCTCCAAACCGCTCCGCCACTTGGACCAAAACTGCAGCCACTCTCGCCTGCCAGAGCACCGAAGGCCATTTGACCCAGTAAGGGTAGGCTTGGCCAGAGTCTGTGATTAAGAGCCAGTGGGTTCTGCTGACAGGGGCTCACGTGGCTGATCTGACGTGATGTATGAGCGTAACCATGTTTTCACCTACCCAGATGCACAGGCAAGGGAAAAGATGCAGTTGCTGGCTCTCCATCACAGTCTTCATGTCCAGCCCTCATTAGCCTCTGAGACACATACACACACTCACACACACACTCACACACACACACACATGCACATGCACATGCACACACACGCACACAGGCACTCACATACACACATGCACACAGGCACTCACACACACACATACACACACATACACAACATATTCAGTCCAAACTGTGAGTCTGGGGACAATGGGATGGATTTTTTTTTTTTTTTGTATAAGGGGTATGGAGGTCTGAATTGTGGCTTCTAAAGCAATGGGAGGACACAGCACAGGTGGTCCACTTGGAGACTAGGTGTATTTTGCATGAGGTATAATAATGTGCAGTGGGGCTTTTTTTTTTGGACAATATTTTGACTCTGAGGGTAGCGTATGTAGCAGGGGAAGGGTTTTGTTTTTCGGTGTAATGGAGGGTATACTAGGAAACAGACTGTGTAATGTTGTGAGTCACGGTCTAACTCTGGTTGGTAACGATTCCTTGTGAAGAGACTCTTCCAAGTGACTCCAGGCCCAATGGAAGAGTGTCAGGCAGATGGATTTGTCTTTCATGAAGTCAATTATAAGCACAACAGGAAACGGCATTGGAGGCCATGTTTCTCTGTAGTAAATGTTTCCCACCCTTAGCTTATCATTGCACCTGTGCTGGAAACCATAAGTTACCCATTGTAGCTGTGTCTTTTTTTTATAGATTAAGAAAGGCATGCCAATTTTTACGCCTCTAGTAATGGAACTTTTAAAGCTGCAGCAACGTTGTAATTATTATTCAGTGAAGAAAAAGTGCACATTTTACACATGCTTTGTGCAAATGTCAGATGCTGCTCTTTTAATGATTAATTCCAACCGAGAACTGGTAGACTGGTGATGAAAACATGTTGCCTTACCAATTAATAAAGTATGTACAGAAAGACAGATAGATAGATAGACAGACAGACAGACAGACAGACAGACAGATAGATAGATAGATAGATAGATAGATAGATAGATAGATAGATAGATAGATAGATAGATAGATAGATAGATAGATGGATAGATAGATACATAGATAGATAGAGCTAATATGTAAATGTTGGCTGGCTGAGAGTTTTACCCATAGGCAGACAGGTTTGATTAAGCATGGGCTTGCACAACATGATATCTGTGATTTTTCAAATGAAGTAGCACTTGAATCTATATATAAATCTATAAAATCTTATCTCACATCCCTCTATCATCCAGCCACCAACCGATCATCCAGTCATCCAATCAACCACTCACAGTTAATCTTAAACTCAAGACTCAAATATATTTCATATTGGTAGTAATCCTCAAGAAAACACCTAATCTATGGAATGCTATTAAAGTTTCATATAAAACCTTATTTCATTATAGCCATACAGTTTCTGTACTTTTTTTTTTCATGTTAGCAAGGGCATTGTTGAAATGCAGTGTTTGTCAGGTGTGAGCGCCTTTTCTCTGCCCTTTCCATCTTTGTTCTGGTGTTTTCTGGTTTCCTCATGGTCAATGATAACCTTCACATGGGCTACAAAGCAGTGACACAACCCCTTCAAACCTATCAGGGCTGGAGATCTCCTTTTTCTTATCTCTCTAATGAGAAACGCAGATTTATATCAGAGGTCACCTAGATCATATGCAGCAAGACCAATATTTGTTGTTGGATGTGAGCTTCAGTATATTGTGTGTGTGTGTGTGTGTGTGTGTGTGTGTGTGTGTGTGTGTGTGTGTGTGTGTGTGCTTGCGTGCATGTGTGTGTGTGTGTGTGTGTTTTCCAAGCTTTTGTGGCCCAGGTTTGGACAGATATTGAACCAAGTGACTTTTAATAAGTTCAAATTATTGTAGTGGTAAATTGTAATGGAAAAATGGCATTGAGAAGAACCAAATTTGTACATTATCAGTAGCAAACAATGTGTGTTTCACAAAAATGATTCCACACTCGTTCAAGCAAAAGACCATTAATTCAATACCATTATAGCATTGAAGCATATTGACTTAAGAATTTATGTCCTAAAAGTGCCATCTCAGTTAGCTTTCATTGCGTCACTTTTATGATCTCTTTTCATATCTAGCATGCTAGTGGTTAACAGCAGTTTTATGTGGTCCTTCTCTTGGATCCAGGACAGGGGAAAAAAAGAAAAGAAAAAAAAAAAAACAACATGATGACATTTGCTAGGCGCAGGCTGTTTGCTGTGACATTTTCACACTTGTGTTCCCTGTTAATGCCACAGCAACTTCGATTTGTCACCCGCCATCAGAACAAGCTAATTAGAGCGCATCATACTTTAGCTAACTGATCGGACACTGCTGCCCTGGTTCGGCATGTCAACGGTGTGTCGACCAATTGCCATTTCACAATACATGAAAGACTGTATGTGGCCATGGAATGAAATGAATGTTTCTCTGTTCAAATAAAGCTCCTAAAAGCTCAGTGTAAACTCTTCACTGCATCTGCAATGGTCAATAGGCATTCCAATTTAAAACAGCTTGAGCTCATGAAACAGGAGTCAAATATCAACAGATTTGGACAAGCATCAGTATTTGACTCATAAGTTATGACATGTTTATTTCATAATAAGATGTCATTAAAACAATTGGGTTTAATTTTACAAAGTTACTATGTCCAACCTCTAACCTTATCCTTAACCTAAACTATTAACAATGTTTTTCATTTGACCTTGTCCATGGTAATTAATAATAAGTACGCATCTGATAGAAAATTAGAAAATGAGAAAGCAGAAATGTGTGTGGAATACAGAATTGCAACCTTGCACAGTATAAATAATGTTTCTCACAAAAATGAGCAAAGCACTGATACCTGTACTCACAAAACGTATGTATTTGTGCAGCTTAAACAAATGAGGCAACAGTTAGCATGGACCTCAAACCCTCCCCAACACACACACACACACACACACACACACACACACACACACACACACACACACACACCACCCAGCTCCCACAACAGTTTGAAAATTAAAAATTTAATTTACAGCTGTAGGACAAAGACACTTTTGTTAAAAATTTAACGTTAGTAATAATTCAGTAATTTTAAATAAGAAAGTAACAACATATGTTGTGTATACTTGACCCGTGACACAATTAAATTCTGAATTATTTTTTAAATGATTTGTGCTTACATTTCATTACATATCCTTTGTAAGCGTGCATTTTTGGACAATTCTGAAAATTAAATTTCACAACTGGATATTGCCTGAAGAGTATATAGAGACTCAGAAAATTATTTCATACATTCAAGAAAAGAAGCTGAATGGTCATATCTTAACGTCAAGTCCCCCTGGACACAGTTTTCAGCTGAGGTGGAACACATTTAACAATGAGCATTGGGTCTTATCCTCTTATTTATCTTCCACTAAACCCTTCTCTCTGTGTCCCCCCCGTGTGCTGCTTGGTCAGCAGCCTGATTGTAGCTGTTGATGACTGAGAAAGTTCAAATCCTTAAGGACCTTGAAATGACCCCCCCCCCCCCCCCCCCCCCCCCAACATGCAAGGCATATGAAATCAACATGCAAGACATATGAATTGTAACTTTCAAAAAAAAAAAAAGAAAAAAAAAAAAAAAGAAGAAATGCACAGTCCACAGAGTATCATTCCCTCTCTCATTCATTCTTGCCTGAGGTCTTGTCTGTAGGAATTAAAAAACAAAAAAAAGGGAAAACTTTTTTTCTTTTTCCCTGAGTGTCTGTTGTGGAAATGAATGGTGTCACCACTTAGGACACTACACAATGACATGAAGGGGAGGGGGTTGGGGGGGGGGGGGGTGGCGACTTGGTGTCGACATACCACGGCGTTTAGCTAAAACGAGGTCACCGTACGCTTAACGGCATCGCTTTGAAGAGGAGCGTAGGTTTTCTCTAGTGGGACTTCAGAGGCCTATTACATTATAACCTGATTAGCACTCTCGTTCATTACTAATGTATTCAAGGGCTGCTTTTAACTCCTGCACAAGCACATGATCTGAATAACATCAGAGTGTAGGATTTTATAAAAGAGATTTAAGACATGGGATTGGATTTTAGCGCTGAATATCGGCACTGATGAAATAATATTAAGGTGTAAGATTTTTTTTTTTTTCTGAGGGAAGGATTAATACGCTTTTTAAATGAAGAACTTTCTATGTTTATGTAAAGATTTTCAAACTTCATGGTCTGTCCCTCGAAGCTGTGGATTTGGTTGGTTGCGCGTGTTCAGAATTGTGTGTGTCATCTACACGGTACTAATTGTCACAAGTTTGGAAGCAATTACAGACTTGAATGTATGTACTTCACACAAATTACCAACTTCACTGACAAATTCTCACTTCAGAAAACTTTGAGAAATCAAAAAACCAGCCCAGATCAAGTCAACCTGACTGTTGTAAGAGTTCGAGGAGGTTGTGGATGTTAAGGAGTGACTAATTGTTGACAACGTCATTAGTCATACTTCTTGTCATGGCGCATTGTGTCTTCAGCGTTTAGACAAATTGATGGAGGAGCTGGAAATGCTTAAGCCCAGATGCCGTTTGATTGAGAGAGAGGAGGGCAATGTTCGGCATACCTCAGGCGCGAGGCTTACTTCAGGCATGGTTTTATAGACACGAGGAGTCTGATCCATCACCGCTGGACTGTGCATAATGGTGGCCATTAATAAGCTCATCACTCTGCCGATCCGTTTATATCACATTTATATCCCCATAATTACCTTTTTGAATCCACAGATGTCTGTTTCTAGCACTCCCAATTGAGCTGCAAAGACAGAGACTAATTTAGGTCCTTCCATGCAGTATAGCACTGCCATTCCACTTGGTTCCACATAAATGGTAGCACAGCTGAAGCAAGGAAAATGTAACCCTGCTTTGACTGCCTGCCAAACAAAAGGCAGAAACAACTTTCCAAAAAAAAAAAACAAAAAAGAAAAATCAGGAAGTTTCTGACACTGAACTATCAGTGCAGTTGGGTTTCACTTCCCTTACTCTTGTACAGTGGGTGGTCTTTATCTTGCCTGATTGCAAGTGGGCATAGACTTAAAAGATTTACACAGGGCTTATGAATCAGAGTTGTGATGTTCTCCCTTGCTCTTTTGTCGTAGCACCTATCAGTGAGTGAGAGAATGACTCTTTTCACTCAGACGCTTTAGTTAAATATCACTTCATTCTCTGTCTCAGTCTGTCTTTTTTCTTTTTTCTTTTTTTTTTCCAGAACCGCCATCTGTCCACCCAACGCAAGAATTGCCTCCCCATTCGGTGGAGATGATTCGAGAGATGAGAATGAGTGAGAGCGTCATCTCATCTGTTAAAGAGAGACCGAGAAAAAAGCATATTGTCTTCCACTGTTAGTTGCTGCATGATGTAGCTTTGGTTTTTCAATATGGGGCAGTCAACACTGATGAGGAATACGATCAAAGCAGTAGATGAAAAAGAATGTCTAATTAAAGAAACGTGGCCACGTAACCCATATAGAGTACACTTCTCATGATCGGATTCATGTTATTGTATGTGAGGTCCCAATGAGGGATACATGGGGATGTGTCAGAAATGATATATGCTTATCTAAGAAGCCGCTTGGCTCGTTAATTGCACATAAGGTCGATTTTGTGGTGGCTTGGCATTAATACATGCCAAACTCAACTAACAACTCAATAATACTGACCACCAATGGCCTGACTGAGGCAAGTAACCCATAAATAAGCATAAAATGATGTATTAAAAGCATTTGAGAGATTACAGCGGCCTGCCAGGAACACTGATAACAGGTCTACAAGTATATGGTACAACAGGAAAATATCTGTCTGAAGCTGCCGCTTTTACTTAGCGACTGTTGAGCAGAAATACAGGCGCAGGGGTAAAAGCTTCCCTGAGGCCCCTGTTCTCTCTTTCCATGAACGTGATTAATGATCAGCAATAAACACAGCCTCTGTCTTCATATTACTCATCTTATACATGCTTCGTATGATGAGAGAATTCTTTTTTTTTTTTGCTATTTTATTAAATGAATTTCAGATAGTTAGATCGTTGCTGTACTCATAAAATAATCCAAACAAGACATTAGCCTTTTTTCCCCCTTCTCTGACTAATACTAATGTCAAGAGTTAATGTACTTTCTAATCATCAATGATCATTATAAACCCACGTGTCTCATAGCTGTGGAGAAGGTATCCTTTGTTCCTTTCACACTGTAGGCATCCCACCATCATTATTTTTTTCTATACAGTATCCAGAGGGAATTCATTTGTGTGTTGAATCAAAGCAATTATATCTAGTGGCTATTGGGCAAGAGGGTTTTCCACAACCCAAGGAAAACATGACAAAGGACAGCAGTGAATATCATCAGACAGCGTAACCAAAACATGAGTGGAAATTAATGTCAAGGGCATTGTGGGTTCTATTTTGTTGCAATTAAAATTGAATTTTTCCCTCCATCCCTTCATTGATGCCATCTTCTGGACTGGCAATTATCTTGCACTGATACACGTGTGTGGAGCGCCCTCAGGGTCAGTACATAAGAGAGATCTTTCTACTGCTTCTTTCATACCCTTCGTTACAGAGGACTTGCCTACGTTCAAAGAGCAAACGAAATTGACTTTGGTACATAGCTGTGAATGAGATAGAGAAAAGTGAGTGAGAGTTGAGAAGAGCAAAAAAAAAGAAGGGATCAAGAACATAGTGAGTAAAAGGCATATGGCTACTTCAAGGAGGAGAGAATGAAGGAAAGAGCAATGAAACCAAGACCTAGACAAAAAGAATTCAGTAGGTGTAAAGAAAGGGAGATAGAGGCTTGGTGGAGTTAAAAGAATGGTGTGGGGAATAGGTGTGAGTGAAAAAATAGCCACAGTGATTTTTTTTTTTTGAGTTCAGTTCACCTAAAATGTGCCTGTGGAGGTCTGAGAGCTCCATCCTCTCCTCTGATGTGATTCATTGGGAAGGAGCCATTTTAAATCTACCTGCAAATAACCCGTACTGCCAGCAACAGCACTCACTCCAAAGTACAAGTCATCTAACCCCAGGGATGAAGAAACAAATTCAGTGACATGCACTCCTCTGATGGGGTCTCAGAAAATGCCCTGGAAGTGGTGTTTGACGGGTGTAAGTACACAAGGATTCCATATATTCGCTACAGCTTTTCCCTCCAAAAAATGGGGCACAGTTTTTGAGTGCTTATTTTGACTTTTTTTTTTGTTTGTTTCTACTGGAGCTTCACTTATGTATTTGTGCTTTTTAGAGCTTAAAAAGTCACAAACATTTTGTAAAGATAAGTGAAGAAAAAAAAAAAAAAAGGATGATCGATTTTTAATAAATTAACGATTCAGTAATTGTGCACAAATTAGCCCTCAATGCTACCTGAGATCTTCTCTTGTGGCTTTTTGGACACATGCTGTTTAGGGCTGCTTTGACCTTTTTCTTCCATTTTACGAGAACTTGATATCATCAAACATAAAGAAAATAATCAATACAGAAACGTCACTTTACTTCATGAACCTGTCAGGTCGGCTCGGAGACTTATGCATCATACTGCCGACTCTGACAAATTAGAATTGATTGACAGTCTGATATGCTCCGATTTAGACACCGGAGAGATCAGTGATGGTCTGTCTGAAATCTCAAACGTGATTACACTGTAATGGACCATTGTCAGTTCAGTTGTGGTACAATTAATGTCAGAAATAGTTAATGGTTTTCTGTCAGACAGGGTGCGCCTTTAAAATAGATCTGAATTATGGGTGTTTGGTTGCAGCAAGTAAACTAATGTTAACAATCAGTTTCCCTGTAATACTTATTAACAGAGGAATGAATGTATTTATACTTTCCAGGCAAGGCGAATTCATAATTTTGATGATCACTAACTAACAGCGCGCAAAAAGCCCTTTGTATAAGAGATCTCAGCATGATTAATGTAGAAGCTGTTGTATTGGCTTTAGTTTCAAACATGTTGTGATACTAATATTTGATACTAACATCAGTGTTACAAATCAAATGAAAGCTTTATGCAACGTCACACACTGCTAACCAGCATGTGTTTCCAAGCACGTCCCGAATGAGGACGACCGCACCTTTTTCAATAGGACGGGCGGATATTAGCATCCTGCTGTTTGTATCGTTTAGGTAATTGAGTGTGGCACAACAGCCACCCTGAAAGTACTGACAGGGTTTATGCATTACCTAAGAGCTAATAATATATCAGGATAACAAGAAGCAATCGAGCAGCCAAATGAAGACTGTGGATGAGCTGGATGATGCAAATCATTATGATCATTAGGCAGGGAAAGATCACTCACGCAACATCTGGTATAAGCCATGTGCAAGCCTTGTGTCATTATCTCAAGCTTTGCTCTGGAGGAGTCTGCATATATAACTATATTCTGAACAGAGTCTGAGAATACTTTCTAGAAGCTTCTCAGAATGAAGCGATTCACTCATTAAAAAAAAAACAAACTGTAAAGAGTTTCAGAAACAGGACAAGTCTTTCCTGCTCATTGTCGTTGTTGTTTTTCTGTTGATAAGTAAAAGAAATAACATTTTGAGATTATTTTTGGACACTCTCCTATCCGCTGGAATGCAACTTCTAGAGTGTTTATTTTCAAGCGAACTGGTTTGAGGTAGAAAGTCATGATAAGTCAGATGGAATGGGTTGGCAAGGTGGTTACATTTTCAGGGGTCTGGCACATTTGCTGCATGACTCACAGGCTGATCAATTATTCAGACCATCAGCTCTCTTCATACTTATCCTCTTATATGAGATGTATTCCCAAAATAACCACGTTTATAAATAGACTTTGAAGAGAGCAGCAAACCAACGGTCAGATGGCTTTCATTTTGAAGGTTTGAAAGTGACCATGTTCAAAGTGAACGCAAGGCTACTGCAAGCTTGGTACAGAAACATATGGAGTTGGCTGCAAGATTAATTTGTTGATTTATTCATCGTCTACAAAGAAGTCAGCTGAGCTTCTTTGATTTGACAACTTCATTAAAAACAAATCAGACTCAAACATCACTTTTCAGATGTGTCAGACTTTTTTTTTTTTTTCTAAAAAGCAACTTTTCAATAAATCCTTTCACTGGCAGCTGTGGAAAGATATAAAAAAAAAAAACAAAAAAACAAGAAAAAACCAGAAGCCCAAACCCACACGCACACTAAAAAGGAAACTGATGAAAAAAAGAACAGAGAAGATCTGAGCACATAGCTCAGGACTTGGATTTTATAAAAAATAAATAGATAAATAAATAAAACCCTTACTTTCAGTACCTGGTTATCTTCTGTGTGTTTACAGATGGGCAGAGAGCTGAGGGACCTGGTCCAGCCATCTCTGAGGTGGATGAGAGATTCTGGGGCAGACAAGGAGACATCTGGCCAGCCCTCCCCATTGGATGAGAGCTGGTCAATTTGTTGCCTGGGTTCCCTGGTGAGGCTAGGGGTGGAGATGAGGTCAGACGAGGCAGCGATGTCATGTTAGGAGGTCAATGGGACCTTCTAGCAAACTGGGGCGGGCTACTGTGGGATAAGGGAGGTTTTGGACCGGTACTGCTGGAGGAACTCATCAGTTATTACTACCTGCTGTTAAATGGAAATGTGGGTCCACAGAGATAGCAGCAATAACATGGCACTCCACATTAATTTGTGGAAATTAATCATGTAATTAACTGAGCGGAGACATGGCTAAATCCATGTTATTCCAATTCCCATTTCCTCCCATTTATTGAGGGGAAAGTGGTGTCGTTGCGGAATGCGACTAGTCCAATTAATTTTCAATTGAACACTCTCTCTCAATTAAGCTCTCATTGTGTTTCAGATTATGGCACTGTGTTTCATATCCATGCGCATAAGAGAACACCTGAAGCGGAGATAATTTTGAACATGCTTTCAAGGTCGAAGATTTTTTTTTTTTTTTCTAATCCTTGAATACTGTAAACATGGTATCTTTTGGCTGAATTTCATTTACAGTTTTAAAGCTATTGTCAAGTCAAGGCAATACAAACATCTTACCTCTTACAGGTACAATCATAAGGCAGTGTTACATCACATCAAAAAGTGTTTCCAATGGCTATTTTTAAATTATTGTTTTCTTTTTCCTTGGGTTTATCAACAACCTTTAATGGTAGAACACATTTGATCAATGCACGGGTGAAAAGAGGGATCTAGCTGGTCTGCTGCTGCAAAGTTCTCGAACTCCTCTCTCCTTTGTGTGACACACAAAATACAGAGATCAGTTTGAACACACAGAGTTTACTGTAAACATTGCTACACATCTCTGTAGTCTTTGAGTTATAATCATCTCCCTCTTATAAACCTGTAGCTTTCACAATGATTACCCAGCAACAAGCAGACTACACTCTCTCTCTCTCTCTCTCTCTCTCGCCCCCCACCCCCTCCCCCTCCCCGCCTTTTTTTTCTTTCTCTCTTACTAATGAAATCCAGCTCTGCGGATGTGATTTGGAGAGATGGCAGCGGTAAGGTTACATCTCGCCTCCTCTTGGTAGGTATTTGAAATGTAAAGATGTGGGCATACAGAAAGACAAATGCTATAAAGGAATCACTCTGCTGCATAAAATTAGAATGTCTGCTTTGGATCTCGTTGTTGCATAATATGATGTGGTCACCAAATACTGTCGAAAATAAAGCTGCCTTCATATGCTTCCCAGAAGCCTCTAATTCTCAGTTGTCAAGTCATAATTTTCCCTTTGTGCTTATGCACATTGAATTCAGACACATCTTGGACTGTAGGAGGATATTTGTATTGTTTTTAATGTATCATGTGAAAAATGACTGTAACAGTGCATTTAAGCTCTCGCTTTAGATGAATGCTCGGAGATCATTAAGATAAATGAAA
The DNA here is from genome assembly GCF_902362185.1 of Chanos chanos. NCBI lineage: Eukaryota > Metazoa > Chordata > Actinopteri > Gonorynchiformes > Chanidae > Chanos > Chanos chanos. The sequence goes on along the minus strand of NC_044503.1, from coordinate 12,884,588 downwards.
CTATTGTCTATAAAAATGTTTTGATTATGTGTGAATAAAGCACTCATTTGAATGGAGGGAAATTTCTAGAGTAACTTACAGTAAAAAATGAACACTGTTGATACAGTCCTCTCTCTTTACCTTTCAATTGTCTGATATAGCTAGATAGGTAATGATAATCATTTTGTTTTCCCATTATGGCAAGTTCAAAGGTCAGCATTGAAATATCTTGGCTTGGAAACTATTTGTCAAAGTTTGGCAGCATTCAAGACAACTGAGAGACTGGGAAAATCAATTTGATCCATCACCCAAGTTCCACTTCTCTGACCTAAAGCCTCCTGATGGCTAGTCCACTAATAAACATGGCAGCCTTGGTCCCTAATGGATCACATTGTAAATCATTTGTTGTTGACATTTGTTTATACAGACTTGAAACAATAATTGCATGCTTGGTCAGTTTGCAAAAGAATGTTTAAATGTGTTGATTAATTAAATTTATTATCCATTATATTTTTTTCTGACAATATGAGTTAAATATGATGATGTTCTTGTGATTAAGCTGAAAAAGTAAAGATAGCTTAAAACATTAAGAAATATTTACTATAAATTTAGTCTTCAATCTCTTGTCAGCGTCATATCAACAGCTCAGGAGGGAGGAGAACTTTTTTTTTTTTTTAAAGACAGGCAGTTTCGGACATTTTTCATTTTCAGAATGTAGGTGCCACTAGGGTTAACACATATAATCCAAAGGTTTGGCCACCTGACCTAACAGAATATGTCCCTGATTTTGTTTTCATTGAGCTTCACTCTAGGATTTTCAGTGTACACAGACAAGGACATGAATTTGTCCTCAGACAAAAAGAGAACCAAATCATAAAAGAAAAAAAAATCAGACCTGTTCCAGGCATCTGGGAACAGTGGGTACGATACTTAGATGACTCTTTGAGCCTTTGACCTCTTTTGAACACTGAAGTGCTTGGTGAGTAAAACAAATATACCGCTTTCATATAGTCAGTGAAATAAGACATCACACGCTTCTAGACTGGCCTTATTTTGGTTTATTGTAAGCTAGTTTACATTTCACAAATGAAAGCCACCCAGCGTTTAACAAGAGAACAGAACGAACACAATCTATGCCCATGTAATATATTTCAATATACTAAATTGCTGCATACTCAGCCTTCATTTCAAAATTAAATCATTGTTTTCAGGCGACAGTGAGTTTACAATATGGACAAGATGCATCTGTCAGAAAGAGACCCAGTCATGCTGCAGTGGTGTGTTATACACAACAAGGCAATAAAGATTAGAGAAAAGATGTTTATTAGTTGACTACAGTCTAGTATTTCAGTATAATAATCATAATCATTATGCTGAGTGTCATTTTACGTTGGGCAACTATTTGAGTGCGATAAGCAGAACCCATAGACATACAACAAGGTTGCATAGCTCCACAATAATCTTCATCATTAAAGTGACTTAAGTATTTTATAGGTCCCCTGGGTGTCTCCACTTGTGTTTCATCTAGTCAAACGTTGGCTGTTGCAGGTGTCCTGCTGCAGGTCTGCAGCTGTCAGAGTAACTCTTTTAGGTGTGGAATTAAAGGGAGGGATTGGCCAACATATGTTCTATCACATAACAGTTTATTCTATCCCATCTTCTCCGGGCACGCTCTTTACTAATTCATAGAAACTGGAGACACACCTTTTTTTTGTTTTTTCCATTGTGTACCTTCATCAGTGGACCAGTGAAGATACTGAGTTACTTTGTCCTTTCATTCAAAACAGCCTAGAGAAGAAGGGAAAAAAGAGATTACTGGTAAACTTTGTTGCTCTAGACCAGTGTTTTTTAAGATATGCATTGCTGCCTAAAATGGTTTGTGGGTGTGTAAAGATGTAGTGTAAATGGTTAGCTGTTTTACTGCCAATAAGAAATTTAACTGGTAATATGAATAAGTTAGCAGGTTTACTTAATAAGTTGGCATGCCTCTTTTCACTTAAAAAACAAACAAACAGACAAACAAACAACAATAAAGACAACAACAACAACAACAAAAACAGAATTAAGTCTTGTTAACTGACCTTATAAGAGCCCGTTTAAATAGTAGCAGTAAGAAGCAGTCATGAGTCAGCCTAATAAATGAGAAGAGATTGCATTTTTTGGTATTCTTCAATTTTTTCCTTTTTTGCTCAGCTTGACTCCATCTTTAATGTATGCAGCGTTTAATTTACAGATTTTGCTCAAATTACTAGGCCTAAGGGTAAATTATGCAGATTATTATAGAGACCAGGATTTCTGAACACAGAGACTGTGTCTTAATTTGCTCTCAGTGTTTTATTGTTGGAGCTTGTGGGAGAAAAAAAAAAATCAGAATATAACCATATAAAAGGTTGCTGTTTTGATTGCTTTCATTCAATTTGTTGTTATATTGTAAAAATTCTTGTGCTGGTGTGCTGATTTTTTTTTCTTCTAATAAAACGATTGTTTAATAGTTCCATGGGCGAATTGGCCGTGATGTTCAGTTCTGTGCTTTTGAAAAAAATAGTTTCACTCTCCATGCCAGCTTATACTGCCGTGCCCACGCTGTAGCACAGAGTTGATGGAAATGTTGTAGTGAATGACAACGCAGGCCTTGAAGCAGCAAGTAAATGCACAAGACCAAATGAAAATTATTAAGATGATTTATGGCCGACCTTGACCAAAGAGTTTGATGCCCCCGTTAGAACTGTGTGATAGCCAATCTCTGCAGTTATAAAGTTCTACAGTGAAGTGTGGCGGTGCAGACATTCGGGAGATGTGACCAAGAAGCGCATAAAGCTATGTTTGTTTTTGGTACCCTTCATATATAATATTTAAAAATAAACATGAAATGAATACATGTATCCATTTTACAGTATTTAAAAGATTTGGAGAAACAAACTCATTAAAATGTTGGCAGCGCTCCAGTTGTCTTACTGATAATTGGTTTCATAGCTGAGCGTGATATGTTTGTCCCCATGGAGAGAACAGATGCTAGCTTAGCCCACTGGAAACATGCAGGATTCCACACCTGCATGTCAGCCGCCATTCAAAACCAATGGATTCCTAGGTCTCACAGGCCTGCTTTTCACATTCCCCAGTCTATTCACATGCCTTAAACATAAATACTACTCTGAAACTGTAATTAGTGTTTTGTCCGCGATTGAAATCGCTGTTGTGCAATGGCTTGTTCTTTTTTATTTATTTATCTATTTTAAACCGTATTTTACAGTGTCGTGGTTGTGGCCCTTGGGACCTTGTTCCTATGAAAATATTTAAAAATAGTGAATAGGTTCACTTGTATTTAATAATAGCAAAACATACTTTTTGATGATGGACATGTAGCCTTAAAGGTTTTCTTAGCTTTTTATGCATTGCACTGATAGCTTTTTTGATTGTCCCTGAACCAGAGAGAGTACAAAACAATCTATAACCAACATGTTATGGTACCATGACAGTGAAACTCACTATTTCACAAACTCTGGGTCAGACCCTGTCCTGGACATAATCCTATTGCAGGTCCAGCAATGACCAACCAAATACTCACATAAGACATCAATGCTTTCCACTCTATAACAGAGTACTCAGTACGGTAAAATACACATAGACTGCTTCAAATCTTAAATGATAATCCATACCGTGATACGTTTTCTGTGTGGTATTTAAAAAAAAAAAAAAAAAAAAACAGCACCAGAATGGATGCAATTACACAGCTGGGACTTACAAATCTGTTTATTTCCACTGTGAAATGAACAAAAACACATTTGCATTGTATTCCTTGTATTCCTGATTGTGAGTCTTTTTTTCCCCCCCACGAAAATGTATTGCTATATGCAGCTTCACTTGTCTTCCAATATTACATGCAGTGAACTGCAGGAAAAAAAGTTGTAATAGAGAAATGTATTATTCATGTAAACTGATAGAACAACAGCAAAGATGTGCAGAGATGTTCATATGTCATGCATGTCACATCACTATAATTTGTAAACCTAATATGTCAATGGGTGTATACGCTGTCCTGGGCACGACATACATACATACTATGTAATGTACTTACATGTGTATGTTGTAGTAATCACAGGTCATGTAGATTGCTGAGATGTCATTCACAGTATCAGGAACAATGCATTCATAATGCAAGAACAGCCAACGGGTGTATTGTCTTCTTGTGTGTGTGAAAATGTGTGAGAATCATTTTAGCTGTTTGCAAAGTCTGTGAACCTTTATTTAAACTTACTAGGAGCACTTAAAAAAATGTGTAACCTCGCGAGAGAAGCAAAGCACGGTAAACATGGCCTCCGGTCAGCAGAAGCTTGCGTTTGGTCCCTGTAAGCCACCTCACTCTTTGTTAATTCTGTTATTTCTCTGAACCAGAAATGACTGAATGTTCCTGCCTCTAGCAGAATCATACTGCTGATTTCATTACAGTCTTGCATGACTTGAAAATAATAGAATAACTTTTTTCTCTTTTCTTAAACGTCAAGTAATGCCCCTCCCCAAATCTTCCCCCCCACCCCCAACAACCCAACCCCCCCCCCCCCCCTCCCCCCCCCCGCCCCCCCCCCCCCCCCCTCACCCTAGCCACCACCACATATCCCTCAACTTGTTTGTGGAGGGTTGTTCTCTCTATCTTTCGAGGCAGATATGAATTATTAATGCTCTAATTGCATTCTAGCATTGTAATTCTGATTTATTTGCCTCACCTCCTCTGTGAATGATTCTCCACACTGCTGCTGACAATGTTTTGAAAAGACTGCTTGGCTTCATCTTGTCTGTCTACTCTTGAGATAAGAGGTGCTGTCATACCCTTTCACGACACTGCTGCCTGCCTTTTTCTCTTTTCTTTTTTTTCTTTTTTTTTTTTTGAAGATCTGGAGGTTTTTTTTTTCCTTCTTTTTTATGAGGACTGACTTCTGTTTTAATGAGAGTACAACAGAAAGGCAAGAACAGGACATTACAACCCCAAATAAACCCAGATATCTTTAGGCAAATAATTTTGAGTGACCCTGGTGACTCCTGGAAGATTAAATATGATGAGCTCCACTATGGAATTAAAATCTATGAGTCTCTAAACACCTCTGTCTTTCAGTTCCCATGCTTTTCTGTTCTCTCCATCATTCTCCTCCTCTTAAGCCTCTAGTCCTGTCTCTCTCTCTCTCTCTCTCTCTGTCTCTCTCTCTCTCTTTCTCTCTCTCTCTCTGTCTCCTTCTCCCTCGCTCTTCCATCTTTCCCTCTCTCTCAGTAACCTACACTAAAATCAATATCCCTTACTTTGTCATACCACATTGGTTTTCACATAGAGTTAGAGCATTAATCTGACCTTGGTTCTACTGGCACGTTGTCCCTTAAGCATTTGAAAATGAATGTGCAATTAATGAGCCTCAGGTACGGAGCCAGTTTGCTCCTGGCTGGCACGCCTAATGGGATTACACTAAGGTTCTTTTTTTTTAAAGCGAAGTTTAATTGACTGCGACGATAGAACAACGACCACCAGTATATCCATCAAAGGGACAGCCAGTGAGTCATCAGGGTTAAATATGATCATAGTCTAAATCCCAGATTCAAACAACTCATTAGTGTGCATACAAAAAATATTGGATTTGATCTTCCTGTAATGCTTGTGTGGATTCTGGATTGTCTTATGATGCAATGATGATGCCTAAAAAGTCATTTACCTTTTTAGCGACAGTTTAATTGAATTAAAACCGTAAGCCAAAGTAATCGCAATGAGTTTTTTTGTTTTCCATCTCAAAACTGGGGCTTTCATTTAAGTGTCATCAAGTGGAACCAGTGGCCTCAAATCTCGCAAGAAAGCTTGATTGAGATTTTTTTTTCTTTCTTTCTCGCCAGGCTTTGCACACTTAACCGATTAAGAACACACAGTATGATCAGCTTGCTTTTGTTGTTGTGTTTTCCTTAAATTTAACGAATATTTACATTTGAATTATTTCCCCACTTGTGAGTCGCTTTAGATAAAGGCTTCAGCCAAATGAATGTAATGTTATTTAAACAGTGTCAGAGACTCCAGGTATGCATGCATGTATCTTTTTCTTGCAAATTCCTAGCTGATGCCCTCTAGAGAAAGAATTCAAACAGTCTCATATCCTTCCATTCTTTTTCTTCTCTCTCTCTCTTTTTTTTTTCAAATTTCAACACTTCAAGAGATCTGTGAGAAACAGAGAAATACTTTCTGAAAAAAGAAAGGGAAACAGAGGGGAAAAAAAGAATAAGAAGAAGGAGAAGAAAAAAAAAACAATGGCAGAGACGGATAAGCCAATTTAATACCAGGCACTTCAAACGCTATGGCAACACGAGTCAAAGGTTAATGAAAGGGCACCTTGGCGTGGAGATGAAGACATGGCAACCGTATGAAAGCATGGATTAGTGGGCTCCAAAATCAAAGACTCCCTTGGCTCTCCCTCTCTCTTTCTCTCCCTCTCTCAATCTTCTGAAAAGCACCGAGTTTGAAAATGATCTGGGTTTGTTCAGAGTGAACCTACCCTTGATGCTGGGTGCAGGTCTAACCTGCATTTGTAAATCTGTTCTGGTATATTGTTATCAAATATTTATGAAGTGATTATTGATTATTGATAATTATATCCCATGCCCTAACTAACCTCTTACTAATTTTCCTTTCTGCAATATTTCCAGATACTATTAGTAGCAGGTAGGAGGTATTAGTTATTAGTCGCAGGGTTGTGGGATGTAAGCTTAGTTCCCTAAATTTTGCATTTCGTAGTTTTGAAATCCTTGGCTTAATTTCCAACCATGATCCAGGCCAGTAGGGCCCTCTACTTAAAAAGATCATAGTAATGATTGGCTGGCATCCCCCAAGTGGGAGCTTGCTTTGAAATTAAGTGGGTTCTCTCCAAGTTCAATGCCAGCCTATGAAAGCACATCCTTTTGCTTTGCTGTGGAACATGGGACACCTTTGAGGATACTATTTCAGGATGTATCTGTGTCAAGGATGTAGCGAAAATGAGCACACAAAGTGTAGAAATTAAATCAGAACAGAAAGCATGAAACTGGAACTGTTTGATTCACAGGAATTCTCTCTCTCTCTCCCTCTCTCTGAAATGTGGAAGAATTTTCAAAGAATAAAACTATTACTTTGGGTCAGGTATTACTTTTTAAAGACACAACAGCCTTATAAATTCAAATGTGTTATGAATTGCCAGTGTTGTACACAGCTCTTTAATGCTGTACGTAGACTTTTCCCATTCACCCATCTAGATATAGATTAAGTAAATATATTTCACTTAAACTGTGCTGTGATTGGTTGTTTCACTACAGGTTACCAGCTGATTGTGACTTCTGTGATGTCTTGTCAAGCTGTCAAATTCACATGAAAGGTATTTAAAACTGGATAAAATTGGACAAATAAAAAAGGACAGAGTTTAGAAAGACTGATCTCTCGCTTTTACACCTTTATTCTTTAGATTTTTGGTGTAATGCAAAGGTGTGTTTGTGAAGCCTTGCAATCAGTCTTTAACATGTAACTAAAGATATACAGTAAACCTTACATTGTCCAACACATCAGTATAGATGACCTGGTGTAAATACTGCTGTCATATGAATGGTAATGGAATGGTCTGCTTCTGATTATCTTCAGGAGTCAATCTAAATAAAATTCTGCAGAATCAGCTCTTTGACATTACTGTATGCTTCCCCTCTGAGAATTTAACATTTTTACATTGAGTTGCCTGACTGACCTGATCATCAAGACCATAAAGACATTGGTTTTAACTTTTACAGACTTTTACAAGAACCCCACCGCTGAAGTGGAGGACTGACTCTCCTTAATTAGAAATAACGGGTCAGTATTTATCTGTATATATTACATAAATATATTCTTTGTATTACTGTGTTGTGTTTAGCCACTAACTATTATATACTGACTCAGAATGCAATAGTCTCAGTTATCCTAAATACATTTTGGGTTTCACTGGAATACTATTATTATAATTGAATGCACTGTTGGTCATTGAGTTGAAAGGAGTGAAAAATGTCAAGCTAATTTCCACATGTAGCGGGTTGAATTGGAACTCATGAATCATTTTAATAATTGCAAGGGAGATATTTATTTGTTCACACAGAAAAAAAAAGTAGAAGAATATGAAAATGTAAATTTGAATAATTTTAACTACCTGAGGCCTCAGAGTCACCCTAGAGAGAATTGTTATTGTTGATTTTTTTTTTTGTATATCCTACCATTTTTTTAAAATCTTGTTTACATTCTACATGGGCTACATACTTTACTGAAGTGTATTCTCTCTCTCACTAACAACAGTATTCTCAACTTAATTGTTTTACAATATGGCTGCAGCCGCTACACACATGCATGTAATTAAAAAAACAAAACAAAGTAAAATATATGCAAGCAGTGAACAAGTACGATGTGCCATGTAGTCTCATTTCATTAAATCAGAACTACTGATTAAATATACATCTACACACATAATATACATATATGGGAAGGACATGGCATTTACTGTGGTGAGCCTATGGACTCACCGAGCAATTGGACTGGAAAGCTAGGGTGATTTTTAGCAATCAAAAACTTGCGGTATATTTTTTCTTTTTCTGGTGGGGTCCTGATCTAAATGTTTCAGAGTCATCCAGCACTCTCAAAGGGACAATCATTCTCTATCTCCCATCTGTGAAATTCTTCAGATAGTAGTCTCTGGTACCACATCAAAAGAATTACAAGTCATGTCCACGTTTTAATATATTCCGTCTTGCCCGATCATTTTAACTAATGCATAAAGAATATTCATATCCAAAAAACCCAGTTCTGACATTGCTGAATACAATGTTTTATACCTAATCTTCACAAAGGAACATTTTAAATTACTGCCTGTATTCTCTGGACCCCTCCTGTTTCACTAGACTGAAACCACTTGAAGTGGACAATGCATATGAATGACTCCGATTAGTTTTTATGTTCAATTACCCATGATGTGGTAATGACCACCATTGTGTTAGAATAATATTCACTAAAGCAAAGTGGGAGCTAATGACTGATAGTAAAGCAATTGGAGATACTCTCTGTGTGCTGGAGCCTGGTGTTACTCCTCACTTCGCAGGCATGTGGCCCATCTCTCACAGATGTGTTACTGGGCCTCATTTGCCACTAATTGATACTCATGCATCCCATTTGTCCATTGTGTGTGCCAATCAGAGAACTGAGGGGCACTAAAAAGAACATATCTTGACTGCAGTAGAACACTGTTGTCTCAACAAAGACAAATTATAAGAAGAAAAAGAAGAGGAGAGAGAGAAAGAAAGAGGGGGGGGGGGTGAGAAAGAGGGGATGAAGGAGACGGAGTGATGATGTGAGGAACACTTCGAGATTGGCCCCCTTCACGTCACCAGGCAGGACCAATAATGTGTAGAAAATCCACTTCCAGAGAATCTATAGATTGACAGAGAGACGATGACATTGCTTTTCTTCATGTCACCAGATAGGCCTAAAAAGTCAACAATTTTCAGCGAATCGATCACAAGTCCAATCAATTGATTGATCCAGTTTTAGGTGGTAGCAGTTCCTCACAGAGTTGTGATTTGTTTGGGGTGTTGAGGGGAGGGGTCTTATGTGTGTGTTGCACGGTCTACAGTGGGAGTAGAACTGTTTTTGTGAACCTGCATTTTTACAAGACAGAAAGCCAAGGCCAGTATATCTCTCTTTCCCTCTGTATGTTTGTGTGCGTGTGTGTGTGTGTGTGTGTATGTGCATGTATGTACGTAAATATATATGTTTTGCTGCTCACTCTTTTCTAGATTCTCTCTGCTCTTCATCGTCAGAACAAAGCCTTCATTTCCTCTCAACATACTTTTCAATACTTCTCTGGATCGAGCAAACTTTCAAAGTGCAGAACTAATCTCTGAGTCCCTCCAATGTTCATTCATACGCAGAGAACACAGGCAAAACTATGAAGACCTGAATGCATCAGTTTACAAAGATGTACCATGCCCAAGGAGAAAGAATCACAATTAAAGAAAAGAAATTCAAAAACTCAGTGAAAGAACTGACTGAGTGACCACCACAGACTTATCTAAAAGATTAGTTTTAATAACGACTGGCTGGTAGTGGAATGAATATACAGTTTATAAAGACAGCCATAATGCATATGTCAGAATAGTAATGGTTGTTAAGTTGCTCAGCAGGACAAGAGTAACGGAGAGTAGTCATGTAAGCACAGTTAACATGCATTCAGTGTGACAGGGCTTCTCACAGAAATTCACAAGCTTTATTCAGTGCTGCAAGGTGGACCGTTTCCCACTCGGCCCCAGTGTCCAAATCAAACATAAATTGCGTGACAACCGGTAATTAATGCACCAGGTGAACTGTAACTGCCAAATACTTCTGGGGAGTGGTGCGAAATGACCAAACAAAGCTAAAGGTAAAAAAAAAAAAAAATGTAAAAGGAATGAGTACACTCAAAGACAGCGAAACATTTCTTGTTTCTACTACAGCAACAAGGTGTACTTACAAAACAAATAAGTTACACAGAAAATGAATATTAAAAAAAATGGTAAGAGCTACATATACAAGTTTCTCATTGCCACATACACAATGAACCGTATTATACAAGTAGATATGTACATCTTGCTGAACTACACTCTGTTTTTTGCACTCCAATGTCGCCTAGACTCTGCTAGTTTAATCTGCTGGTGGCGATGTAGGACCCCAAGAGCCGCTGCAGACAGCGAGCTCTTTTTAACTTGGGAGGGTGACAAGAGCCACTTCACAAATTGACATGCAATTTGGTCATCTCTGGGGCTACACAAATTTGTGCGTAAGGGGATTATCTTTACAGATTATACCTATCATTTGTCAGTCCACATCAGGGGAATGGAAAAGGTATATCCTCTCTTTGCTGTATGCCTCATGTCTCAGCTTAAAGCCTCTGGAGTCCCGCCTCCTGTCTCTGCCTCGATGATGATGATGTGAGAGGATAACGGTGTGGGTGGGTGATTCTCAAGAAATGTTAATATTACAGGATTTTTGCTTTTTTTTAAAAAAAGGGAGACTTGTACTGTAATATAGTAACAATTTTACAGAAATGTTCTACAGAAAGTGCTATGTCAATTTGTTTTCCTACATATTAATTGTATTATAGTGTGTTGTATCCATTTCAATATTCTTGCTTTTGCAATACAAAGAATGGGAAAAATTAAGGTGGGAAATGACTGAACTAAATAAATGACGATGTGTTTTGGTAATGACGAGGGGTGATGTGCAAATGCAAATAAGTATTTCCGTAATGTGCTTTACATTTTAATTCAAGTATACGTGGGTCTATTTCAAATGCTTAACATTGAGTTTTCAGCTCAAAAGAATTTGCTGATATTGTTCATATTTCAGAAAATTCACTTCAATATTTCTCCAGTGCTTTTCTCAATATTTTATTCAGATATCCATCAATCTAGAACGCTATCATTTAACTGAGTACACCTGAGTAAAAATGAATTAGGGGATCCAGCATCGAAAGAGCATGTGCTTTCAAATTTTAGCTAAGGTCTCAAACAGCAGAGGTGTGTGCCAGCGACTGTGACAGTGAAAGTGACAGTAAGGGGGCTAGATCAAGAACGTGACAGCAATATTTTGCAGCGGACTGGACCTTCCACAGGTCCAAATATTTACTTTTCTGATGAACAAATGTCTGGCCTGGTTTGGTCTTGTAGCTGATTTACATTAGTATGCTAGTCAATTTTTCCTAAAAGAACAATACTGTCTGGCCCACAAGGACTCCGACACATTTAAATTTGAAGAGGAAAAAAAAAAAGAACTTTTCTCTCCAGAAGCACGAGTATAACTAATTTGTGATTTTCCTTGGAATCCACTGAGTTGTATTAACATGCAAGAAAAATGTTGTTGCCATAAAAGGGCCAACCATCCTCCTTTAAAACAGAAAGAGGGGATTGAAATAAAGGAGCACAGTCTATGTTATGCTTGCTAAGTTTGCCTATGTAAGATTTCAGATTTGTGTTTGGTAATTACCAGTTCACCAGGAGGCCTTGATGCCTTGTTAGGATTTTTTGTCCAAATTTGATTATTTAGCCCTAGTGTACACACCCACCTTTCAAAGTAACCCATAACTGATATTTGTGTTGATATTCATCATGCTTTTGAAATGGCACACACGCACAACTGAATGCCAATCAGCAAGCTGTAGGAACTCTGGTCTAGTCAGACTAATTATTCTTATCACTATAAATACATCCAAGGGGGGAAAAATGATTGTTCAAATATTTGCCCCTTTCAAGGTTTTTTTACAGGTCACCTCAGAGACCACTGACTTACACCTTTCTTGTAGCAAATCATTGCATCATTGATGATGATGATGATCATGATGATGATGATGTCAGTGCCATCACTGACTTATATTTTTCTTGTAGTCCATGATTTCATCATTGGTGATGATGATGATGATGATGAAGTCAATGTCATCACTGACTTATATTTTTCTTGTAGTCCATGATTTTATCATTGGTGATGATGATGAAAGCGTACGGCAGCTTCACATTGTGAGTACGGTAGCCAACCAATTGCAATAAATGCTGAAATCTGAAATCTGATGCGACCTTAAGTGCATAGAAAAATTGAAAATTTAATGCAGAACTTAACTCAATAAATGGATCTAAATATGAATCAGGGATATCTTTTCTGTTGATCCAAAACATGAAATGCATCTGGTTAATTGCAAACTGCACATTCCTGTCTCACAGACAGAAGTCACCTTTGGATTATGTTATAAGATAAGGCTCTAAAGGAGTGGACCTGGGTGCCCACGACGTAAATGTTTGATACTTAACGTACTTTATTGCCGCAGAAACTTTTTAGCCAATGAAACTGCTGCTCAGTGTTCTTCAGTGGCGAATAAGACTAGAGCAGGTCCACATGAATAAGAAAGAAGAAGGGCTGATAGCAAACGGGATGAATAAGAGTTCTGGTGGCAGCTCCTGCTGACACAAAACAATGCTACTTCATTGATTTAAGTCCCCGTTTGACAGCTTCTGGTGCAAACAATGAGGGCAGCACTGAGCAGATGTGTGCATCCTCTCAGTCACTTTGGGAGGGCTGTTCAATGTGAAATCACATCCCCCTGAGAAACACCTCCTACAGTGAGATCTCGGGACCTGAAGGTGCCAGACAGCCAACATTGAATGCTGGGTCCTGATATTCTTAATTAACTTCAAGGTTGAAAGTGTGAAATTTAATAAAGGAAATTAAAAGATGTTAATTTCCTGCTTGGAAGCCTGTGTGCCGCCATGAATAAATTAAATTAAATCAGTGGAATTGGTCGTACAGATTAGCATGCTCTGAGAGAGAAGAACTTTGGTGTACTAGTGCTTTACAAGAGGAGATAAAGAGGTGGGTATGGGCGGGGGGTGGGGTTAGGCTAGTTGGAAACCATACCCGTGTCCTTGATTTGACAATCCCATGTCTTGCAAAAAGCGGTGACAGGTGTGTACTCCCCCTTTTTTGGAAGGATACCTGACAAAGGTTTGACGGAGACATTCTCAAAGAGATCTGAAAATAACCCATTACATTAGTTTGTGTGTAACAGTACTGATTATGTTAATTTCCATGTCATGGCAGGTTGATTTTACAGCACTGATGACACTGAGTCTAGCATACTAGCAGTACATTCCTACTGTACTGTGTTTTGCTAAGTTTCGATGTTGAATGATATCATTCTGCACAATGGTAAACACCATTTTGCAATTGCCTTTAAGTTACTGTCTGTCTGTTCCCATTAGGTGTGCATGTTGTGAGTGAAATGAAGAGTGACTGGTTAATCAATTAGATTTCTCATCATACAATATGTGTTCTATCTCAATATCCCAACTTTATTCTAAAATAGGTTAAACATACTACATAGAAACATTTCTTCTAATTTGTTTCTGCTTCAGTAAAGCAGTCCAGTAATATATATATATATATATATATATATATATATATATATATACATACACACACACACACACACACGCACACATGTATGTATGTATATATATATACACACATACATACATATATATAAGCATTTTGCATTTTGTATTTATCTACATTTGGAATTTTTCATGACTTGCTCAGTAACACAGGAGAAATAGTTGCCTTGTGCATTGACAGATAAGGTTAATAGCAGTAAATGCTATTAAAGTAGGTGGAATGGGAGTCACACTCTTCATGTATATTTAATGGCTTTCCCATCATTCTTTTGCTGTTCTAAAGCTGAATATGGCTGGCCGACAAGTAACACACACAAACTAAGCCATGGCAGAACTTCTGTGCTTCTTTTTTTATCTTCGTTGTATTCCTTTATTGATTTTGAGTCTATTCAGTGCTCTAAACCATCCAGAGACATTACCAAATAATATTCCCCCAAAGACTTGTCTAGACATAGTACTCACCATTATCCTCTGGGATTTATTGCATTTTCAAAGGAGGATAAAACATAGCCATTACTAGATAAAGTCCAATCGTGTTAAAATGCATAGGCCACAATATTTGAGCCTAATAATTGAACCTCGACTTTGGATTATCTACTTTTCACACGGAGTCTGATCTCCGACAGTAATTTCAGCTTCGCCGATTCCATTTATTGAAATGCCTTACAACCCTGTTAATGGCAATGCTCGCTTAGATTAGGATTATTGCAGTGAGAATTTGAGGTTCTCACAGATTCAATGTTTGGATAAATCCTATGTAATGTAAAATAAATTGCATCTCATTTTAGGAATTTCAGTTAGACGTGTTTAAAAGTATCAGATATAAATTTGAGTTCTGGGCTCTGTGAAGCGGAAAAGGCTCAACTTTCCGGAGCTAATGAAGAATAATACTGTTTCTCTACCAATTGGCAGCTGACCTCACTTTTCATTTCTCTGTTTGGAGGATAAATGGATGTGGCCTTGATGCTGTGAGATCAAACCAACTCATTATCCAAGTCAGGTAAGTGTGCTCTGAAGACAAGTGAAGAGAGACGACATTCCCCAAAGACAAGCGAACATGGACAAATCCTTTATCTGGGACTCCATATTAACAATACTATCCAGTCCCTCGGGCCTTGTTTTGGCTCCTCCTGTCCACTCTGACACTGCGTTCAAGTGGATTTTGAAATCATCCAGTTTGTAATATGTTTAATTCGCCCACACCAAATGAATCTCATTTGTGGTTGTCAAGTGGAAAACCATTCAATGCTCACAAAAAGGGCTACTTGAAAATGTCAGTAGAGCAAATTAGCTTAGGGAGAGTTGATATGACCTCTTGTTTAAGAAACAAATGCTTGCTAGTGTCTGTTGTGTTATTCAGCCAAACTGTCTTAATCAATACTCCAATCAGTTTCCTGGACAATCTATACACAAGCGCTGTTAGATACACAGTAGATGAAGACACACAACAGAAATGGGCAATTTGAACTGTGCTGGACCACTGCTGTGAATCCAGTTGAAGTGCCAGGGTTTTTTTTTTATCTTACCTTAAGTACAAACTAAGCATCAAGCAAACACAAAGGATTTGCTGTGATGAAAAGGGAGATTAAAGTTTTCAGATATAATATCTGAGTTAAGATAAAGGTACGGGCAAAATGGAATGGGTCCAGTAAAAGTACAACTCACACATTAAAAACAAAACAACAACACTTATGTTAAAGTATTAGGCTTTCAAGATACTAAAATTTCCAAAGGTTTGCACTGTAATGGACACATACTTAGCCTACCTTTTAACAATCTCCATTCATAAACATTGTCCCAGCAGACTGGCTTGCAGCAAGCTAGCGTTGGCTACACCGCTTTGACATTTGTCAGTGGATGCACTCACACTGGCAATGCTGAGTAAATGCCAAGAAAAGTGCTACAGCAAGGTCCATGAGCTAGACACACAAATACACACAATCTTGTACCTGTTTGTGTATATCCACTAACTTTTACTTCATCACTTACCAGCCATGATCATGATGGCAGTGTTTTCAGTGACTCAATTTGTCTCAGTTATTCTTCAAGATTTGTAAAAAAAATTGGGGTTGATTTTTTTAAATGTATTTAGAGAGAGAGGGAAAGAGAGAGAGAGAGATGTCCTCTTGCTTTCACTCTGGAAACTGATTAGACTGATAGCAGACCAGCGTATTTTCCTTCAACCAGGGATTAAGACTAAGGTGCAGGGACTGGTCAGACGAGATATAAGTATTAAAAAATCACTGAAAAAAAAATCACTCAGAGCTGAAAACCTATGCTTACTGTCTGCTAAGACTCTGCTATCTTATGTTCTACTGCAAGATCTAAAGCACCGAAAGCACAATGCTAATTCTTTCACTCAGCCTTGATTTATGTTACAGAGGGCACACGGGTAGCAGAAAACAGGCAGACCATTCCCTGTCTTGGAACAACAATTTATTTAGAAAGCTAACTGTAAATATAAGTAATATAGCAAAACATGGACAGGACTAACTACTTGTAATAGTTACAGTAACATGGCAGCACAAAATAATGGAGATACTAGGAAATAACTGATTGACAGTGAACAGTGAAGTTTATCAATAGTTAGTCATTTCAGATAAACTGAAGATAAATAAGGTGATGTCATTTCATCCGAGCATTGCCGGGAAGATTTGACAGGGAATTTCGTGACTCAATTTCGTATCCCTACAGCTGGCTGCAACTAAAGCAACTCTGCTGGAAAACAAATCAAACTCTGCAACCTCTGCACTGTGCTAGATAATTTTTCACTCTGCACAGTCTGGGCTTGTGTTAAAAAAAAAAAAAGTGACACCCATTACGCAGATATACATAAACAGCAAACCATACAGGGATGATGGGGCGACGTCTCCATGGAAACTGGTGAAAGGAGGTTGAAAAAGGAGTCATGACCCCACGTCAACGAACCTGTCTGACTTTAAGTCCTCTATCATTAACCCTGCTATGAATTATCTGTCCTTACTTATCTTTGCTACCAGACTTGAATTCTCTACCCACATCGGTTACTAAAAGGCATATGGTCAACTAAACTCAGACTGGCAAATACAATAGCTTCAAGGCTGTGGGACTGAACACAAAACCTCTGCTCAGAGCAGTACTAAATCATGCAAAACATGACTGCATGTCCAAGGAGAAGAAAAAGTTTTTATGGTGGTTTTTGTATTTGATTTTTCCTTTAGGTGTTGTATTTCTTGTGCAGTCCTATTGAACACTGAAATTTTTTCAGTCCTATAATAGCTAAGCCTTAAAACAAATGAAGACATAGTATAGATGGTGATGTTTTGGTAACGCAAAGAATAATTTGTGTGAAGTCATTGATCAGTCAACGACACACCCTGAGACTGACAGTAGGTGAAAAAAAGATCTTTTATTTTGGCTATAAGTTAAAAAAAATGTCTCAAAAATAAAGTACCTTTATAGGCCACACTACTACAGAAATAAAACTACATGCCTAGGACTGCTCTCTGTATTGGCAATCCATTTCATTCAAGTCCTGAGTGCCTCTCTTTTGAAGGTTGTGCTGATGAGTTACTGAACAGTCTAACTCTGTGGCCATTTGAAAGTTGAACTGATGAGTTACTGAACAGTCAATATCTGTGGCCTTTTGTAGGTTGGCCCGATCAGTTACTGAACAGTCTAATTCTGTTGCTTCTCAGCCCTTTTGAAGGGTGGGCTGATGGGTTATTGAACAGGCGGTTTCTATAGCCTATGATGAGTTACTGAACAGTCGGCCTCTGTGGCCTTTATCAAGGTTGGACTGACGAGTTACTGAACAGTTGACCTCTCTGGCTTGTCAGCCCTTGCTTAAATGGGTGACTCCATCTTCTGGCTTGTCACAGTGTGTAAAAAACTCTTGTGCAGAATTTAGGATTTTTAGAAGGATATAATTCCATGTGGTGGAATTCCAAGGAATTACTTCTCAGCAAACTTGTGTGTCACACCAAAAGCTTTCTGGATAAGATCATTTAAGATCATAATCCCCGTTTATATCATATACCTCTTTACAGTCAGATGAGATTTCAAATCAGTTGATCAATAAAAGTCATTTGTCTGAGTCTTCACTTGTTTTTGGCTACAATCTGTAGCCAAATTTCAACTGCTATGCCTATTGTCTGAGCATTGATAGTTTTCAGTTTGGGCTAACAGAATTTGCAAACCATAGTGGGTTTGGGTTTTTTTTCTACGTTACGAACAGGTCATGAATTCATCAGTACAGCTGTGAAGGCACTCATTATTCAGTCATTTAGAAAGACCATACTGAAAATCAGCTGTAAGTGACCCTGGCATTTCTCACAGTCCCCTCCTCACCAACTCATTTATTCACTAATTTACATCATTTGAATGGTGGCCACCGTGAAGCTTCATTCGGCCCTTTGTTAATATAACACAGGACTTAATTTTGGAATGTTAAGTCGGTAGGGATTAATTTTTCTTTCTAGTAGCAGGTGGAACTGATGGCATATTTCTTTTGATCAAGCAGGTGCATTGTCTTCAGCTTAGTGAGAAAGGAATCCCAGGCAAGCTGGAGATTTGGCCTTTCCATCAAAGGGCTAGAGTCAGCTGGAAGTCATTTATCTTGTCTACGAGAACAATATTATTATATTTTTCTTTTTTTATTTTCCAGCTGAAACTTATATACCCATTTCCCCATCTCCCAACTCTCGTACAACAGAATTTTTTTTTTTTTTTTGCCTTGTTAACAGCCCATGGCATACTCACAAACTCCTTGTGGGATCAATGATGGATTGAGAATCAGACACTGTCTGTGGACCCCTGGTGCACTTGTATCTGCTTTCAGGCTTGTTAATTGTTTGCTTCACCTCTAAATCTGTGTGAACATCTCTGTGTGAAGGACACAATACCAAGAAAAAAAAAATGACCGGGAAAAAAAGAGGAAAAACCTACTGAGAGAGAGGAGGGAATTTCTTTGAATGGTTATAAATTGATATGGGGTAGCAGAGCACAGGGGGAGGTTCAGGGGAACAGGAAAATGAAAAGGCATCACACTACGCCTCCATTATCCATGGCCTATGATTTTGCCTGATACCCACTGATTACATTAGTTGTTCTTTGCTGCTTCTCACCACTAATAGGCACATGTAGGGGAGATTTATGGAAGGATTAAAAAAGATTCAGAGTGAACTGGGACTTGTGGTCTGTCTTTACGGGCCCCTTTTTGTCTTTTCTGCACGCAGCAAAAATTCTCCTCAGGCTGCAGCTGATGCCTATGCTTCAGTGAAGTGCGCGATGAGACGCTCTGAGCTGACCCAGGATAAAAGACGAGTGCGGAGCAGAGAAGAAAAGAGAGAGAAGAAGATACATACTATTTGTGAAAGGACTGATTTTGTCGGGCCGTTTTTTTTTTTTTTTCTCGTGGAGATTCATTTGTCTTCAGTTCCCACTGCTGACTTGTTACCATTGTGATTCTCCTGGCTTTAGCCCCCTTTCAACTGTAACATCTAATGAAACATGTGAAGGTAAACAGAATATAACACTCAAAATCAAGATAACTTCCATAAAAAAAAAAACCCAAAAAAAAACCAAACTTGCAAGGCAGCTCATTTTACATATTGTCCGTGGATATGAAGTCAACTCATGTGAACCTGAGATATTTGTGTAAACATTGCTTTTCACCTGAAGAGAGAAGTAAAGATTTGAAAAACTTTGACCAGTGACATGACTAAGCAGTATTTGCTCCTTTGTACGTGTACTGTCTTCTGCATTCTTAATGATCTCCTGTTTCAGAAAGTCCACATTTCTTGAGTTCTGCCATTCCCCAGTGCAGTGCTCCTTTTAATCCTTTGCGGTCTTTCTTGCCTTTGCTGCTTGTAAACTCACTACACTGCACTGCAGTTTGCCCTGAAACAGACACACAGGTCCTTTATGAATTATTATTATTATTATTATTATTATTATTATTATTATTATTATTATTTATTTATTTATTTATTTTGGACGGGCGGGCAGGTGGGGGGCAGTGATGATTCCCTGACATCAATATCCATGACATCAGTCCCTTATATTCTGCCCTTCCTACCTCATTTTAGGTGGTCCCTAACGGCTAGGTTAGCACTGTCACTCCACTGCCTCATTTAATGTATTATTTGAATGTACAAAATCCACAGCTCTTGCCTACCATAACTGTGGTAGATGGTATTGGATCAGCAGTGAAGCAGCTCCTGTCACTTTTGTTTTGCAACTCTTTTTTCTTTCCCCCCCCCCCAAGTAAAATGTGCTAAATTGATAGTAGCACAAAGAGCATCAGTAGTGAATACCAAGACGACTAAGGCTTTTGGTAAGCTTTCTCTTGACCTCCGAGAATTTGGCATGCCTTTGTGCAGCATGTCTGAATTTATGACTCACACGGATTAATCACAGCCAAGGCAAAATATGAGTACCATTTATAATGCAAAAAATGAAGAGGCTCTTTATCATCAGTCAGACAAAAAAAAAAAGTTCTTAACAATACAATGAAGGACCTCCCTCTATAAATCAAGACCTTCATTTTGGTCTGTGAATTGGTATGATTTTTAATAAGTGTATATTTTCTGAGGTAAAAGTTCTTTACTCAAATTGATATCATAGGGGTGCAGAATTTAATGAAACAAGCCAGGTTTGAAATCTTTATACCCATTATCTAGTTTATGTGAAAGGTAATCTTATTAATGGTTTTGATGAACTGCCAGTAACAATAGTTTGCGGTTCTTCAATTAAACCATCCTGAAAATTCATTTTGGCTTATGTTATGAATTTGAAAAGTGGGATGTTCCCAGTCGTATAGCTCACATACTTTACACAAAGCAGATGGATCTGCTAAACTTTTTTGTCACGCCGGCGGTGTGGTGCAGGACCCAAGTGCAAAGACACGATGATGTGGGTGAAAAAACGGAAGACTTTACTTAAAACGAAGATCCAAATACAGGTGTAAACTAATAACAAAAGCCATTAACAAAAAGGTGCAGCAAGACAGTGTGCACTAAAACACAAACAACGATAGACAATGGACAAGGCAAACACTAGGACTTAAATAGAGGGAGAACTAAACAGGGCAAAACAGGATTGGATAAAATTAACAAGGTAATAATTGGACAAACAGGTACAGGTGAGGGGCGGAGACAGACAGAGAACAGGAGCACAAAGACATGTCAAACCAAAGTCCAAAATGGCGGTGCAGGTTGTGACATTTTTAAACAAAAACGTGTGGATATACTGGTACTGCAACATTCGTCTATAAGGCTCGTGCTCATTAGTTGTTTGAACATATAAGAAATAAAATGGTGTTTGTTTCTGCTGCGATCAGTAGCATATATCATTTTTTAAAACTCATCCTCAGAACAATACGAAGTACAGGGGTTAAGTTAGTAATATTTGTTTGATTTAATCAACACAATGCCTGTTTTCATGTTTTTCCTGATTAGGTTTATATTTACATTTTACAGATGATTTGTCTTAATAGCTCCTCACTTGTTTTCATATTTTGCTGTCGCTGAACCTTGTCACTTTGCTGAGAAGAATACCATAATTAGGTTTAATGCTGGGTGCCTTGTATTTGTATTTATTTATTTGTTAAATGTTTTGAGGTTAAGTCTATTGTCATACTGAAGCTACTTTGGCTTTTCAATTAAGGCATAAAAAGGGTTCAGTAATGGTTTAAAGAACTGACTAAAATTTCCATTCCTAATGAAAGACCATTTAAATTGTCACCAGGAATGGGGCTGAGAAGTTATTATTTTTTATTGAAAAATCATCTGAAATGTTTAAGTCAATTTTTGAGCTGTCAGTGAGCATTTTAAATGGAGATAAATGCATTAAAGCAATTCAAAAGAGTGGAACTAATTGGAGCTGTATTGGCTCAGTAAGGGTAGTATGAACAAGATTAAGGATTGAAGTTATTTGTAAGCACCGCCTGTTACTTTTTCATTTTGATGTGTCAATCCTACTGTCTCTCCTCTGTCAGCTCATGCTATGTCTGAATCATGCAAGGGCACAGCATGGGAAAACTTTAGACAAATAAAGGAAATTTTTCTTCAGCGTGAGAAATGTGGAACAAACTTTTCATGTTGTGGTTCGCCATCTGCAACATTCTCGCGCCAGAAGGTGAAACACCCAGACATCAAGTGGAAAGAAATCAAGGGACTTGCATCAATGACCATATCAGCATTTACAGTTCAAACTTGTAAATGTTGATAGGAGGCCTAGAGAAAAATACTCAAGCTCTGATTGCTAGAGTGATAGCTAAAGATATGCAACTTGTCAGCACAGTTCTTACTGTGATGACATTTCATAAGTTAATGATATAGACAGAGCTGGAAGCACACAGTACAGCTCTGAAAATACAACGGCTCCTGACATGAAAAAGAAATTCTTAAAAAAAAAAAAAAGTAGATAAGGAGCCCAAGGAACACTTTGGCCAAAATTGGCAAAGCAGCTGTACCGACAGATGCTTGCTTATCTGTTGCGGTTGAATTGAATGTCACCACAATGCGTCATTTTGTTGATGATGACTTTAAGATAAACAACACTCCACTACATTCGTGCATGGCGCCCCAGAGACATTCAGTGGAGTATTTTCGGGATCTTGTCAGAGCAGCAGCTGAGAAGTAGGACTTTCACTGGAAAGTCATTGCTTTTGTGTGTGGTGACAATGCAAGAAAAATCTATCTCGCTAACACACATGGTTTCTCGAGTGTCCTGCAGGTGCTAATATTCTGGTTTCGTCTCTTTGTTAGGGCAGACGTGAAACGTAGCAGCCCAAAGCTGACTTTGATCATTGTCAGGACTCACTATAAGACTTGTCAGGCATATCATAGCAAATTGCATTTGTAAGATGTATCTGATGTGGGTCTCTAGCCCTCCTGCGGTGTGGACGATACAGGTCTGAGTAGACTGTGCTATATAATAGTGTGAACAAAATTTGCCTTTCACAATGATCCTGAACTTTTTTTTTTCTCGGTGAGAGAAAGGTACAGTCCATGCTCTTCTGTGCTCATTGATGTGTAGGTCTGCTTGTCACTTCCTTGTGCCTACAAAGGCCTTCTGGGATATTACTACAGTAATGGCCAGCAAGGACTATTATTATCCCAGAGGCCCTCAAAGCCAATCTGTTGAAATAAAGCTCCTTTAAAACGCTAATACATTTCATTAGGGTTTGCTCTGAGCTGCTGAGGTCATATAACATTTTGACTTTGTGCCTCTGTTTGCTCCACTTTTCTTTCTTTTTTTTTTTTTCTTTTTTTTTTTCTCCTTCAAACTGTAAATTTCCCACTACAGAAATGCTACATTGCCTGTCAGAGCTCAATTTGTTTTATGCTAAGCCAATTCATTGAAAGTCTCCATAATATTTTTGATGTGAGTATGAGCTGTGTCCTCAGGGGATGATAGGAAATGGCAGGCTTGGGATGTGTGGGTTGACAACTGTTGTCATGCATGATCACAGCTGAGCGGCGCTAGCCGTGAAAACAGATGCCTACCGAAGTCATAAACACACTTCTCATTCACAGAGAAATGTAACTTGCACAGTGTACATTCAGCAACGGTGTCCCCGCAAATCCATCACAGATGATGTAACTCCAACCACAGGCCTCTCCTGTACCCATTTTAATTGCAAGACTGTAAGCAGTAGACCACCAGTAAGTTATGAGTCAGTCTTGTCCAGAAAGCTGTGTTTCAAGTCAATGTGCCCTAGATTAAGCAATGTCTGGGGAAAGGTTCGGAGGTCCTTTGGGGGAAGAAAGACCATCTTTTTTTTGCCAGACCCTCCCAGCCATGCCTTGGCCACTACAATGCCTTTGGGAGAGCCCAGAGAGTTATTGGAAGAAAGCGAGAGAAAAACCTCTTAAAAGTCCTTCGTGAGGCAGCTCATGAATGATGCATGGCCTATATTAACACAACACAGAGTCAGTCGAGCGAATCAATTTCCAGAAATTTAGAGGCGACTAAAATAAGCATTTTAAAGAGCTTTGTGACACTATGTAATCTGCATTTACTAAGGGGAAAAAAATTCCAAAAGGGTTCAGCTCCCTGAGCAAGAGAACAGAAAATCTAGCCCACATTTCCATCTAGAGCAAGGATAATGCGAAAAGGTGGAACTTCCATCAAGGGGCAACATATGTGTGTCAAATTGAAATTATATGATTGTTCTTTTTTCTAGTTTCTCACAGGACGGAACACAAAGAATGGCTTTGAAAGATTGCCCTAGCTGCTTGTGAGCTTCATATCATGCACGATTTGTACTAGCGTTCTGACTGCCGCTGAAAATATCCTGTTTATCTGAATGTTCAGTTAGACCTCTAAGGATGTGAGCAGGTGCTCACCTCCTTAACCTGAAAAATTGCACAAAAGGCTGTTTTGCTTGCATACCATGTTAATTTTGCAGCAAAGCTGAATCAAACAATGGCCTAACTATTGTCACTAAACATATAATCTCCTGCTTGCATTGGTTGTTTGCTCTCCAAGACCAAAGGTTGCTCAAGGCAAAGGAATGTGTAGCATGAGGCATGGGGTCTTTGATATTCTTTCATTTATGCTTCTTTTCATAAACCTCTGACTTCTCTGATATTCTTTTTGTTTTCTTTTTCTGACATGAATGATATAGGATGCAAAATCAGCCATGGGATGCTGAGAGCATCCTGTAAGATAGAGGCACTGGCATGGGTGAAATAAACATATTTAGACAATGGGAGCTTTAGGAAGGGGGATGGAGGGCTTTCACTCTACGGAACTCCAAGAGGGCACCAGTTGGCAGGGAGACGCAGACAGCGGCCTAACCTCAAGATGGAGGAGCTCCAACGCTAATAGGGGAAACTGCCTGATTGTCGCAAACCAGGGGCCATAAAAGAGTCCGTCGACGCAATTAGCCCTCATCACTCACTGGGCTCAATGTGGCCATAACACTAAAAAGTAAATGTCAAGACGGAACCTTTGGGCTCTGGTGCTTATAAAGGGAATAAATTTTGAGGCGAATCGGTAACGCGGCAGTGACAACTTTATCGCCCCCTGTTTCTCCTCACT
The DNA here is from genome assembly GCF_902362185.1 of Chanos chanos. Lineage (NCBI taxonomy): Eukaryota > Metazoa > Chordata > Actinopteri > Gonorynchiformes > Chanidae > Chanos > Chanos chanos. Next base: position 12,859,601 of record NC_044503.1, on the reverse strand, counting down.
TATCTATAATTCAGAAAACGGGGCAAAGAATGCCACCCTGTTTTAGCCAGCCCTTATTAAAGGCTGTATTTCAAGTGTGTCATAAACTGGATGATTGCCAGGTTGGGGTTTACAGCTATATAAAGATAGGAGGTTGGAGGGTGGAGTCAGGGGGGGGAGTGTTGACACCTCACTGATTGTAAATCATGTTCTGATTGGCTGGGCATTTGCCAGGTTAAATCTGTCAGCTTGGGCTAAGTTAAATCCATTCCAGGACACAAATCTGTCTGTCAGGTTACAGAGTTCCTTTGTTCTAGACCAGCCCGACTCCACAAACAAAATCACTTCCAGAGAAACACAGTACAAAACTGTCTCGTAATCAGAAAATAATCTAGGTCGTGGTGTACAAACTTTTTTTTTTTTTTTCGTAATTTTCAAATTCAATAATGACAACTGCCTGAATAATAAAATAAAGAACTGTTTGTTTTAATATTAATCGTAATAAGACTTGTTCTTTGGGTTCAAAAACACTGCAAAGTGGCACAAGCTTCTTGTCAAGTATAATGGCAAGACATAAAAGAGGGTCACGTGGCTTATTCAAAGATTTATTTATTTTTTTGCATTATAGTTGCATAACTAGTTGTTGATCAAGCAAAGGGCTACAAATCAGTCATTTCAAATGTCAAGATGAAATACCGGAATCCTATTTCTGTAACTTAAAATTGCATTGATGGATTTGTTTGAACCAAGAGAGCGCAATCAAATATCTATTGGGAGTCTGTTTACTTCCCAATTACTTCATAATTTGGCCAAACATCATTTGTCATTTTATTCACTTACAGAGATTCTCTGACATAATTATGAGTAACTGGGACCCAAAAGATCAAGCTGTTGGTTCATAGAAATGAATTACTGTCTTCGAGACTATACAATATTTAATTCACACTTATTAAAATTCATCAATTAGTCAACTCATTTTAAAATGTACTACTTAAACGAGATCTCAGCTAGTGAGCGAAACAGAGAACACAGCCTGTGTTTTGTTGGAAGACTTCTTGGGGGTGGGCAAATTGCAGGCGTGCATTTGACAACTGCCGTAATTTCATATGCAAATGAATATGCCTCGTCCCATTTGTCTACCATCATCTAATGTGACAGTGAGAAGGCAGATCACACCAGAGCACGTTCCCCAACCATCTCCAAGCAAACCCTACCACAGCACAAACATCCGCTTAGACAAGGCCAAACACAGCCTGTGTTTCCATACAGCAATTGTGTGCCAGGCACACAAACACCAGGCCTAATTAACTCTACAGCAATGGGATCCATGCAGAGTATTGTTTACCATGCAGTCAGTCTTTGTGACAACTAGACAAAAAGATGCACTTTTTCACTCCAAATGTCGTGATTTTTTTTTTTTTTTTTTTTGCATAGACTGAAGCAGTGACTGAATTTTAATAGGTCAAAGCTTACGGTCTCAGTCAACGTTACAAGTATCCAGCAATCTGGAGATAATATATTAATATCTTAATGATGATGTATGTTAGGGTAGAGTTTCAACTGCCATAGATTAATCAGGTGTTTTTTTTTATTTTGCTTTTAGATGTCGAGATGCTAATAAATTGGTAATAATGAGTAGACATAAATTGTTTACAAAAGGTGGCGACTATAGGACCTGCAGCCATTTCACTGGTTGCAGTATTTGACTCTGTCATCATCTTTTGTTCATGTTTTATTTCTTTACTCAAGGGTTCATGAGTGAGCTAGGCCTCTAGTGTGCCTGTTGTTTCACACATTTTGATTAAATGCTCCAAATTGCTCAGGGGCATTTGATTCAAAGCTTCTCTCAGCGTTATTGAGGTACGGTGGAAAATAGGCATTGTGCTTTGAAACGTGATTAATATTTTCATTGTTAGGGGACAAAATTGTCGGGTATTGAATCATTAATGAAGGCGCGAACAAATCTTTTGTTTGGGAAACGACTCCCGAGTAATACAAATGTGTTAACACAATTCCAGGTCCATAACAGGGGCAATTAGGTGAAATTGACATTCGTGTACACCCTCTTTCATTGCAAGGTAATTACGTTTTCATGTTTTTTTTTTTCTTTGCTCTACTCTCCTTCAGCGCATTTGAGTTTACATGTTAATTATTTTCATCTGACGTAATTGTGTTAAACTGCATTGGTCATAACTCCATCTAAGCTCTTCCAAATTCATTTTTTCTCTCTTTCATCTTACATTTGTTTTCTCTATGCTGCGTCCCGGGTTGCCCAGCTCTCCTCTGTTGAGGTAACTAAAGCTGACCCTAAAGGGTCATCACACTATGTCTTTGAGAAAATGGACTTGTATGACACAATTATGCAAATGCACTCTTTCCATAAAGTGGAAATGACGGTGTTGAGAAACCACCATCTGAATTGTGAGTACAGCTGCTGTTTGTTATTTTTTTTTCCCTTTCCACATCCTTTTATTTGCTTCTGTTTTTCACTCGTTCACACTCCCTCACTCTTTCTCTCTCTGTCTCTCTCTCTCTCTCACACACACACACACACACACACACTCACGCACGCACTCACACACACATTTTACATTTCCCAACTGTGCCACCTGAGATAATGAACGCTCCCTGCTTTATCGGCCGTGTAGTTTTTTTTTTTTGTGTGTGTTGTTTGCCTGCTCTTCTCATTGAAATCAAGGACAAATGTGAGCAGGTGCGAGGCGAAGCCTAATACCATCGGCACGTGCCCAGGCTTTGTTGACAGCTGGGGAAGTAGGGAGAACATTGGCGATCTTGTAGAAATCTGCATCAACGCAAAACAGGATCACTTAGCCCTGACGCCAGTGACGTATCCCAGTTGAGCCCCCAAACACCTTCCCCTTCTTAAACACAGACCCTTCAAAGACTAACTGTGAAATGTTTACCTGGAATTCAAATTGTGAGGAAAGCTTGGTGGAATGTGAAAAAACCCAAGAGTTCATCTTGCTATCCTTCAAGACACAGCAAGGACACTTTACCACGTGTGCTGTGCAAGTGAACTTGCCACATCCTGATGTGACATTCTCAGCTTTAGCATTTGCAGAAAATATATTTTCATGGTATACCAATTATCCCAAACCCCTCCCCCTGCCTGTCAAACAGTGTCATAAACGATGTTTTTGATCGAAAAATAACTGACAACAAGCTTTCAACTGCTTGTGAATACACACCAGCAAAGTAAGGGAGTTCAGAAAGGAGAGTGAGGCAAAAAAACAAACAACAAAAAAACATCTTTATGCTAATAACTTCATTGCTTCTGGGAATTAAAAAAAATCTGCTTCACCAGTTGTGCTTGTATATTTCAAAGTCTCGTTCTTTAATCCCCGATCTCATGAAAGGAAAGTGGCAGCATGTTTGGGTTGGGGGGGTGGGGGTCACACCCCTGTTCAGATGTGTTAAGTCCAGGAGCATTCAATAATCTAAAATACGGCTCCAGTGCAGCTGCCGTATTGACCTTGCCTATGGGTTTGGCCTATGATGATCAACTGGGAAGCATTGCGTCATCAGTCCATGTTTTTTACACTGAGATTAATGCTGGCAATACGAATCTCTGCTAACATGAGCAAATGATCCTTGGATTCCATTTTAAACCGACGATGCTGAGATACAAGGCTCCTCTGTTTCTCTGTGCCAACCCGTCGTTTGATATTAGGGGGTGGGCTCTCATGTTATTCCTTACAGTAGGAATGGAATACCACCCAGATGATCAGTCAAGCCTCGGGCTTGCTTTTAATGCAACCCTATATGCATTTCCTGAAACCTGAACTTGGAGAGAAAGACAATGGTAGAGAGAGAGAGAGAGAGAGAGAGAGAGAGAGAGAAATAGAGATGAAAAAAATAAAGTCAAACAGCAAGTCTTTACATAGTAGATGAGATGGGGATGTTGTATTATCCCTTTTCTGAAGCAATCTGATGCTATTTGTTTGGACTAAAATGATCGAGAGGGAAATACATTATTGGACATTGATGTTTATGTCTAGTATGTCTTGGATATAGATACAAAGCAGGGCTATGCAAACTAATACTTGTTGTAGTTGGAATAAATAGAACCAGCAAGAGGCTAGCTTTTAGTTTTTCACAAAACAAAACAAAACAAAAAAAAACAAATCAAAATACAACATTAAATCTGGCTCTTTCTAAAACTTGCGGGGAAATGAAAGTTCTCTTTGGTCTTTTCCGGCCTCATGCAAATGTACAAAGCATTTTGCCGTGTGCAGGCAGTCTGGGAGATGACGCAGAGAAAAATATAACAATTTAAATTCAAGTGACGGCACATTTTGGGCCTGGTCCGCTCGTCTGGCGTGCACGTACGTTCTCCCACAATCTTCTCCTCGTTCACTCTCATAATGTCCAATGATTACTCTGTCAAGAGAGGGGCAAAGGAAGGGAAAAGAGGGGGAGGGGGAGGGAGAAAAAGAAAGAAAGGAAGAAATGCCTAAATCTCAAAAAACTAAAAAAAAAAAAAAAAAAAAAAGGTCTTGCTTGCATCTGTCTGCATTTTATTTGGTAAAGGAAGAGGGGCTTGTGCGCCACCTACAATATTAATGGCAGCTGGGACCATTCAGACATGCTCTTCGAACTCATTTTATTATTTATATTACTTCTACAGTCTCAATAATGGCACATTATGGGAAGAACAATACGATTTGTCCATTTATCAACCTGACAAAGACATGTTAAAGGAGTGCTCACACACATTGGGTTCAGCTGGGTTTCAAACTATTTGAATTCGAAAAATGATTGTGCAGACAAGCTCATAAATCTTGCACCCTAGGCCTTATATCACAGAGATGAAAAAAATATACAATTCCAGAAAACATTCTGAGTCTATGGAGGAGAATTATACAACTCTGTATAATGTTTTATTTTAATGCGCTGCATTTCATATCACTGGTGTTGACAGGTTATACAACAAAAGGAATACGTTTTTTTTTTGTTTGTTTGTTTCTTCTCTGTATGTGTGTGTGTGTGTGTGTGTGTGTGTGTGTGTGTTCCGAAGCATTGAGAAGAACACTCCAAATACTGTACTTCCATATGGAACAGAGTCTGTTATAGCGTTAGATGATATCAGTAACACTGTTTTTCATCAGAAGTATTTTAAAATAACACCTACAAAGGCATAAAACACATCACACACTGATTCTGACGTTAATATCTATACATTGCCGATGTTGAGCAGAATGCCTTGCGTAAGTTTAATGTTAGGATGAATGCAATTGACAAATCCATGGTTTGACCAAAGCTTCAGGCATTTGTTGAAGCCTTGCAGAAGAAATGAAAAGAGATTGAGGTCATACGTGCACACTACAGAGTCTACACAATAACAACTTGAAGATATTTTCATCATCTGAGTAAATTTCATAACTCCGTCTGACAAAAAATGAGAAAAGAGTTCCATGCCCTTTCGAAACAAAAAAAAAAAAAAAAAAAGGAGAGGAGAGGAAAAAATGTAATCAAATAAATTATCTGAGAACAATGAACAGTGAAAATCAGCTCTGGAGCCAGGCTTTAATGAAAAAAAGTGGAGAGAAGAGAGCAGAAGATGTCATCACGTATAAGACCGAGAACAGATCTGTCCTACTGAAGCTGGCAGGAGACCGCACAGGCATGTGCAACTACAAGGTCAGTCTATGCATGCACAAGGAAACACACACACACACACACACTCACATACTCGCACACACACAAACACACACACACACACACACATGTACGTGCACACAAACGTACATTCGCATGCATGCAAATACATTCACTCACACAAACACAAACACAAACAAAAACACGAACACAGACACACAGGCACACACACGCACAAAACATTAACTATTCAAGTAATATTCACTACATTCCTCCCACCCTTGAATAAAGAGAAAAAGAACAGTGTGTGTGTGTGTGTGTGCATGTGGTGGCTGGGGGGAGGGGGGGGAGGAACATTTTGACATGCCATTAGTCCCTGCAAGCACAGCGACCACGCTTCAAACACACCTTTCTCCCTTTCAGTGTATCACCGGTTTCCTTAGACCCTGCCATTTTTGACCCGAATTTTTGAAGATGCTTTGATTTATTGGCTCACAGCATGGTTATCTCAGCATATGTCTGGCATTTTGCATAACTCAATAAATGCACTGCAGAGCACAATCTAATGAGTGTGTGATGAGATACTGTACACTGATAGAGGTGATGCATGAACAGAGTGAAAGAGAGAGAGAGAGAGGGAGAGAGAGAAGGAAAAAAAACCAAAACAAAACAAAGATGACAATGGTGTTAAGCGAACCTGTGTACTCTCACTGACACTTGTGTTGAGATATACACATACTCACTCTCTCTCTCTCTCTCTCTCTCTCTCTCTCTCTTTGTCTTAACACACACATTCACACAAAACACACACACACACACACACACACACACACACACCTGGTGACAGGTAAGCAAGAATGATCTGACACTAGTCAGAACAGTACTGGTGGAGTAGCATCACCACAATCAGCCTCTCCACCATGAAGCGTGATGGATCTGAAGGTTACGTAACACTGATACAGAACTGAGAGGTGGATTAGACAGAGGTGGTGAGATTTCACTGAAAGGGAGCCAATCAAGTCTCTCGATATTCACCTCAAATCACGGTATACATTCGGGTTATGCAGAGAGGCAGTTACAGTAATCAGACCTGACAGACGTGTGCTTCTCAGCCTTCCAACATGATTCTTTGTCAACACAATATTTTTCATTCCAGTTTTCCAGGGTATTGCACCTAGTGTATAACACACTTGACATGCAAACCATGTTGCTTTGGGCTGAAGACTTTGTGTAGCAATGAGACTATGTTGTAGCATGTTCAAGCCTCTGGTGTGTGTCTGGTAAAAGTAAGGCACACGTGTCCCACACATATTTTTTCTCCTTCAACTTGACTTTTGCAGGGGTGGTGCCAGTGTGGTGGCCCAGCTATGGCAGGTTGAGGGTTCAAAGCCCAAATATGACAGCTCACCGATATGACCTTGCTGTAGCTTCAGTGGTGTGTGACTTTTGACATGGAAAGTAATAGTTTTAAGTCGCTCAGGGTAATACCATCAGTTAAATGTCAATGTACTTTCGCACTGGCATGTATTGAAGAAATTAGATTTTATAGGAACACAAGAGTGTATAGATGAGGTCATATATTTGTGTAAGGCATTGTGTGTTATGATGGGAAAGGATTCATTTCCCAAGTGAGTGTGTGAGGGCAGAGGAAAAAAGACACTTGAATGTCAGTCTGTATAAAAGTGTGTGTGTGTGTACGTGTGTGTATGAATGTGTTTACAATGCGTGGGCCAGCATTTTCTGTTGTGTTCTCAAGGTCACGGTGATGACACCTTCCCCCTCCCTCTGATTCCAATACAATCACGTTTAATTGCTGCTTACCTCATTCATCTCATTTTTCCGCTCAAGGGCAAGTGTCTTCATGAAAAAGATGATGACACATCCTCTGTCCTCACTGGCTTATGATTCACATGGTTTGAAATGAAGGGCACAGTTCATCAGAAACACATTATGTCTAAACATTTCTAATTATCATGTAATAACAGGCTTACTATGTAGTAATAGTGATGGTTACGGCAAGTAAGTTGAGAGAGATAGCATTGTTAGAAAATTATACAGTTTACTCTACAATGTTGAGCCCTGACTTTTAAATAATAATTTAAGGAGGAATCAGTGCATTGTAGGTGCTGGGTCACTGGGATATCACTTTTTTGAAGCTACAGGCAGAATTACAAAATTTATCTGTTTTACCGAGCTTCTGTTTTCATATGGAATTCAGTATGTGGCTTCAAAAGGCATTTAGTTTTCTTTTTTTCCACCTATGATTCCTCCTGCACCTTTCTCTGTCCTACTTACATGAAGCCCTGTGCAGTCACTTTAAACCTATGAAGGTAAAGGAAAGGATATTCACGTCGCAAATCTCAAATGTGCTGCCCTTGCTTACTGTGACCGGCTGTCCCAAGGAGAGCAAGTTTTCCTTTGAGCGAGTGAGTTAGTGAAGGCTGCAATGGTTCTGTCTCAGTGATGGTCACAGGTGGTGATGTGTCGAGAGAGGGGTAGAGAGATGGTGAACATTTCAATAGTGGAAGATAATGGGAAAAAAGGAAAGTGATTGGTGGAAACTGTATAAATTATATGAGGAACCAGGAGGATACATTCCAGTTAACTGTGGAATACATTCCAGTGCCAGTTTTTCTTCACTACGGCCTCTCCAGCCACACATTCATTCGATCAGATCAGAGAAAGATCACTAACATGAAAGGAGGTTGGCTTGATATAGATCAAGATATTACTCTCTCTCTCTCTCTCTCTCTCTCTCTCCCTCTTTCTCTTTATGTATATATATATATATATATATGTGTGTGTGTGTGTGTGTGTCCATACACACACACTCACACACACACACACACACACATATTATATATATATATATATAAACTGATACATGAGGCAAAATGAAGGAGAATGAAGAACAGAGAAGAAAAATGTCTGGAAATCTCTTTAAAACAAACAAACAAACAAAATCCATATTTTTTTCAAAAATTCATTTTCAGTAACATAATTTACTTCATCAAATAACAAAATTTACTTTATCAAAGAAATAGAGACCCCTTGGGACTGCCAGTGTTGTATAACATGTGAGACAGAAACAACATTTCAGGTCATGTCCTTTGAGCAATTCTGTCAATTAATCTAACCTAGCAGAGTCAGTTCATAGTTTCCTGGCCTCAGTAACAAGCGCTCCCCTCTGTGGGGGTGGTCCCACCCTACCTTCAAAAGGCTTGCTTCACTTGGTTGGTGTTTTGAGCCAAGCAGTCAGAGATTGATGTGTTTCCTCGTTGCCTGGGATGGTTCCGTTGAGCAACTTCATGCACCGCTAATGACATATGATTGAAACCCCTGTCAGGATGCAACATTCGAAAATGAAGACAGATAGTTTCCAGTACAGGAACTGATTTACTTCAGCTGGAAGTTTTTGCGAAATAATTCTCGGTATAATCACTTTGAGCTGTAGCTGCCCACAGAGAGAGAGAGAGAGAGAGAGAGAGAGAGAGAGAGAGAGAGAGAGAGAGAGAGAGAGAGAGAGAGAGAGAGGGAGGGTTAGGGCATGGGGGGCAGGAAGGTTGGGAGGGGTCTCTGTCTGCAAAGTTGAAAATCACTCCCTTTTAATGGTAGTATATTACACTTTTCCATCTCTACCATCTTTCATAGGAAACAGATGATGCGGTTGTAGCACAGTGGTAGAGGAAAATAGCAGAGTAAGCAGATGGTTGTGGGTTCAACTCCTTGTGCAGGATGACTCTGTGTAAAAGTGCCTTTAAGCACTTCACCTTAAGGTTGGTTCAGAGGCCGGGAAGCTGTGACACAGAAATAGAGTTGTTGGATAAAAGTAAATATTTTAAGCTTCCTCTGTTTTTATATTCATTCAGTGCTTTGTTGTGTTACACCATGGATTGAGTTTATTCAGATGTTTTAAGCATTTCAAACTGATGACCATTTTATGACTGTAGGTTCAGCTGAATCACCTAATTTTTACACTTACGTAATGAATTCAAACATAATAAAATAAACTGCAAATGAACTGAGCTATCAGATCAAAAGTGTTTTCCGGGTGTGTCATTTCAGGATCTGAATCTTAAAGTGTTGATAATTATTATTGTTGTTGTTGTTATTATTATCAGTACCACTACTAGTAGGAGTGGTAGTAAAAGTAGAAGTAAAGTGATAACACCAATGGTTAAGACATATCGTCTTTGTGAAAAACAGATAAGTAAAAATAAATATATTAATGCAAGATTAAAGTGTTTAGTGTTATGTTGTACTGGTCAAGAAAACAGTCAGTGGAAGTCCTGACAAGCATAAAAGCTTGGGGTAATCCTGTCACCCTGAGGGAAAAAAATACACCAAGTTCACAGCTAAACACATGCTAAGGAATATAAATTCTCAGAATTAGCAGTCAAAACAGCTGTCATAGCACGCCAGTGTTTTTTGAGTCAATGCAGTATATCGCTCCACAATCATTCCATTTTGATTCATGCTTTCGTGAGCCAAGTTTTTTTTTGTTTTTTTTCAGTAACCCTGCTAAACAGCAAAAGAGAGAGTGAGAAGGAGAAAGAGAGAGAGAGAGAGAGAGAGAGAGAGAGAGAGAGGAGAGAAAGTTCCAACCAAGCCTAACTCTGCTCTGGTCTCTGTCAGATTGTTCATTTTAATTAGATCTCGGCTGCAACGTACGCGCAGCATGGAACATATTTCTCACCTCGAATCTTATCTTGGTCTCCAGACCTTTTCCATAGATCTTGATGAAGATTTTCTTGACACAGCATTGGGTTTTACTCTATTTATTCTCATTGTGCTGGTGTTGCATTCATAGCATAGTCTGTCCAGGTGATTTGGACTTTAAAAAGTGCCCAGTTGTCAGGTAATCAGCCAATGGACAAGCCAGGACAAAGAAATATGAGCACACAGACGTGAATGGCACAGTGTCCATGAAGAGGATTGAGCTGGTAGATGTGTGTTGGTATTCATGTCGAAGAATTATTTTGACCTACAGACTAGTGAGAATAAGGAGTGTGTGTATTACTTTACTCTCTATTTGCCTCTGATGAATTGAATCAATAACTATACCTACAAGATAAGAAATTCAGAATGTAATAGACAGATTAAACATCAAATGTTCACATAAATATATTCTTGCTTTATGGAAGAAAAAAATATCATTCTTTGGTCCTTTGTACTACAAATAGGATTTTCACAACAATATGATTTTAAAAAATACTACAGTATAAAAATGAGAAATGTATTGTAAACCCTAAAATAGCAATTATAAAACGTATCTGGAGACATTTACTGTAGTCCTTCTGCTTCTTTTATCCCCCCCCCCCCCCGTTTTTCTTTCTTTTTTTTTCTTTTTCTGTAAAGGTTGAAGTGTATCTTGATGTTGAATGGAAGGCCATTTCCTTATTGCTGGCACGAATAGAGCCTGGATAGCACTGAATGGGTCTGTGAAACAGCTGGCCATGTGTTGCTGCTCCCATTACTCACATACTAATCTCATCTTCTGATGCTTCATTATCATACTCATCATCGCACTGCTAAAGAGGAGCCTGCTGTCACACACATAAATAAACAGGAGAGCCATGGTAATGTTTACACAAACCTTTTACCTCTCTGCACCGCAGATACGCCCTGCTCTAAATGGGACAAGAGCCAGAGAGGAGAGAGAGAGAGAGAGAGAGAGAGAGACAGAGAGAGAGAGAGATGCTTTGTGGGCATGTGGCCAGATTATGAAGGCATGACCTAAAGTAAATCAAACTGTTTACACTTGCATTCCTCAGTGTGGAGCATATTGGTAATGGGATTCCAGACAATGTGTTATAGTCAACTCATCTCTCTTGACTTTGAGAATAGTAGCGTTTGAGTCACAGCACAATCAGAAGCCAACTGGTGATCCGATTTAACAAGAGGCCTTCACGTTAATGTGCCTTTAAATGTAACATACAGGTATCCTTTAAATTAGCTGTAGAGCTTGTATTCCTTTATAATCCATTAAAAGGGAGTTTAGATTGAAATGTCTTATAAAGGACACAGAAAAAAAAAGATATTAGCATATCAGAGGGAGAAAATAAGAAGAAGGAAAAAAGAAAGGGAAACATGGTTTCATGCTCCAAAATTAAACCATAAGGTTATTCTAGCTTTGCTCATTTGTGCTGCTTGGCAGCTAGGTAATTTATCCTTAAGTAAACTCCAAATGAATCTCATAAAATACTCTATGAAGCATATCAGGTCTAAGAGAATTATCCAGCTGGACTAAGAGTAGGGAATGGATGGTGGACTTTTAGTATTTCATTATACCTGGTCAAGGTGAGGCATTTGTAGGCCAGCAGTAAAGTTCCTGTTGTAATAATGGAGACAGATTGAAGCTAAACTGCCATCGTCTTTTGGTAAAAGTTGTAGGAGCGACCTCCTCTTTTCCTGTTTGTGCCACTGTCTCGTTGCTTGAACAAGGTGATTTTAATTTGTCAAAACTGTTTACCAACATTGCTGCAAGGTTATTACTGTGCTGTCATAGGGATGCCAATATGTAATGAAAAACACACAAATGTCAAGGGGGAAAAAAATGGCCTGGAATGAAGCAGTGTGTCAGAACTGATGGAAGGGTCAGTGGATAACATGGACCGGTGTTACAGGGAAGAAGTGTTGCAGAATTTCATTGTTCTGCCTATTCCTGAGAATCAATTATCCTCCAATGCAAATCATTTATGTGCGTATTAGCCATGAATAATTCGGATTTTTATTTCTGTAAGGGAAATAGTGGGATGAAAAAAAAAAAAGTTCATAGAGTCTCTTTGTAAACGGTACAACATGCAATTTACATATTTCATCAGGGATGTCTGTGTGATATCCCTTAGTGCCTGCAATATCCATCCTTCTCTCACTCCCGCTTCATTCTCAATTTTTTCTCTCTTTTTATCTTCCTCTTTTTCTCTCTGTACGTGTGAATGTGTGTGCATCCACGTGAATCTGTATGTGGGCATATGTGTGTCTATGAGTGTTCGTGTGAGGGTTAGACCATAAGTGGCAAACCGTTCGTCTCCCTTTTCTAAGGGGCGAAAACATGCTAATTTAAGAGCAACTGTACATGAAGTGAAAACGGTGCTTCAGTAAGGGAAAAATGACTAACCTGGCCATCAGCTGTTATTAGGTTTGACATCGCAGAAGCAGCTGGAAGGCTGTACCATCTGTGTGCGAACAACGTAGCCAACAGGCAGTTGTGATGGTGGCCAAACAGCTAGTTAGCCCTGCTAGCCAGCCTCAGGACAGAGGCCTCAGAGTCAGTCCACCCAGTATAGAAGATGACAGCCTCAGAATGTCATCCAAAATGAGCCCCATCTAACATCATCTAATGGCTCTGAGATCATCTTTGAATTATAGAAGTTACTGTCTGATTCTCACATTCTCTCATTTACATAAGTATTTAGATCCGTCATGGAGTACTGATTCTCACAGCCCATTAGCATACTTAACAACTAAGTACAATATGTATTACATAAAGGTGGTAGACAGTGCAAGGGAACACATACACCTTTTTGCCAGGAAACACTCGTCAAGAAAAATATTTGACAACTGAAGTCAGTGTGACGGAGAGAGGAAAGCATTTTGGTTAAGAGTAATAAATTCACATATGTCAGTCCATGGTGTATCTTCTTTTGAAAGCCTGTCCGAGCCTTAACATTATTTTTGAGCACTTTCTCACCCCCCCCATGACATACTGTGCGGGATACTTGAACTGACTTTGACAAATTTGGCACCTGTGAGCTGGCCTTGGAGATGTGGTGGAGACAGGCATGTCGGTACAGCTGTCCTCTTCTTCCCAAATGCATCTATGCCTGTCCTCATTCATAATCTTTACTCTACCACACACTCTCCAACCAGCGCTTCAATTTCCACTCGTTTCTCCAGCTCCAAGGTTAAAGTCTTTATGAATATAAAGTTGTTTACAAACCATCTCTGCAAAGATGACCTACTTCTCTTTTTTTCACATCACCCCTCCCTGCTGAACTCAGTCTCGAGCACTGTGTGGTTGAGAGAGAGAAAGAGAGAGAGATGGTTTTTGAGGGTTGATGGTGGTGAAGTTGAGATTTATGGAGAAGATGTGGTTTGTGTGTGTGTGTGTGTGTGTGTGTATGTCAGTGATTCGGTATGAAATGATGATTGACAGCCATGGTGCTGTGTAGAAAGGGGAAGAGACCACTCTACTTGGCTGTAAATTTGATCTGTCAACCAAACCATGATGAGAGAGAAGAAACCGTCTCCAGTCTGGATTGTGTACCAGGGATGTTACCGTCAAAAGTTATCGACATGGGGAGCATGGGAATTAAGTTCATTATTGTGTGTGTGTGTGTGTGTGTGTGTGTGTGCATATATGTGTCTTTCTTCAAGTTCTACAGCTGTGCTCTAACTGTGCTCTATATGATTGCCTGCTATAGAACTCACAGTAAATTGAAACAACAATCTTGCGGCGATGACATTTCTATTATTAGAAGAAAGAGTTGAGAAGAAATGTGAGAAGAGAGTGAATGTGGAATAAATCTGTGAAATAGGTTCTCACACATAAAACGGTATATGCCATCCATGCAATACACATCCACTGGAAAAAAAAACCCCAAAAACAACAACAAAAAAACATTGCTTGTTATGTTAATGAGCGAACAATCCCATACAATGTTATAGTTCCATAAAATTTTGTTTATCAGAAATGTTGTTTGCTAGAACAGGAATGCATAAGCGCAAACTCAAAATGCCTGCACTGCCTCCCACTCTCTAAGTAAATATTTCAAACCTTGTGCATAGGTTTCCTGCCTTTGAAATGCAAACAAGTTACAGACCGTCTTTTCAAACCAAAATAAATAAATAAATAAATACTAAAAAAGAAAATAATAATAATAAATAAGCCAAAGAAACAAAAAAAAACCCCATCAAAAATGAATAAGACAACTTTGTCGTGGTGTATTCCTCTAAAACAAGAATAATCCATTAAATGTTTGCCATAAAATCATTTTAGCCAGGTAGGTGTTTACCAAGAGTTTGCTAACCATCTCGGATGTGCACATCTGTGGGTAGTGCGTTTGTCTGGGAAGTTGCCACACATACATTTGCTTGCTACAAGCAGCACATCACAGCTGCTTGTTTAAATTAAAATTCAATTGTCGTCTTTTTTTTTTTTTTTTTTCCTTGCGATGATAGTATGTGCTTACTAAGAGAGTTCCGATCCTTTATGAGTAGCTCAAATTTAATTTTGTAAACCACTATGCAGGACAAAATTGACACATTGAAGGTTTGCTGTAATTTTATCATGAGATAATTCAGTTTAAATCTTTGTACTTAAGTAATGGGATGGCACCTTCAAACTTTTGCTTTGTTGAAATAACATCTTTGGCACCCGTATTTTACGCTGACAGTAATTTGCACTGCAACTACGTAGGCAGTCTCTTACACCAATTATCGCAGTGTGGTTTTCAAGTAGGAGAGCACAAAAATCTGTGCCAGTTCGCACCCTTGATGCATGTTTGTGCATAAAGTATAGTACAATGCCTGTGCATTTGCAGAACTGCACAAGAACAGATGTAGATATATGTGTTACCTCACTTATTTAAGCCCTCTATTGTGCCTCACCAAGGATGAGTCATAGAGCTTAGTGTTTGCACTTAACCCATCACTCAGCTCTCACTGTTTTCCTGTCTCCCGTCCCACAGCTATTCAGCATGGTTGGACCCCTGTCTCATACAATTCAGAGAAATGATGCAGTAACAGGGCTGACAACCTTAAATATTGTTTTTTTTTTTTTTTTTTTTTTACTGATGAAACTTCCTGAATTTGGTGATTTTTTTCACTGACAGGCTGGGTTTTTGAGGACACCCATGATGCAACATATAGAAACATATAACATGATGAAGATTTGTAGTCTCAGAATCAAAGGTTATATGATTTGTTCGGATAAATAAAGTTATAATCGGTGTCTTCTGACATTTTTGACTGGTGGACACACTGAACCAGTCATGTGTTCGTCAATGCTCATGCATGGAAACGGATCATTGTGTGTGTGTGTGCTCTCACTGGAGAGGATAAAATAGACCTTGTATTCAGACTTCTCATATGTAAGGCCTAAAAGAGTAATCTGATTTCTTCACTTTTTCTACACTTTTTTGTTATTGACTTCATTCAGAATGGATTACACCAATTTATTATTATTATTATTATTATTATTATTATTATTATTATTGTTATTATTATTTTACTATATTACTTTTTTTGTGTGCCAAAATCAATATACGGTACCCCATAATGACAAAGTGAAAACACATGTTTAGAAGTTTTTGTAAATATATTAAAACTAAAAATCTGAAATCTCTCACTTACATGAATATTCAGACCCTTCATGGAGTACTTCATAGATCTGCCTTTGGCAGTGATTACAACTGCAAGTCTTCTTGGGAATTCTTCTACTGGCTTTGCACACCTGGATTGGCAATTTCCTCCACTATTCTTTGCGGATCCTCTTAAAGTGTGTCAGATTGGATGGGGAGAATCACTGAACTGCAATTTTCAGGTCTCTCCACAGATTTTCTATGGGGTTCAAGTTTTGGCTTTGACTGGGCCATTCAAGGACATTCAGAGACTTGTCCTGAAGACAATTCAGCCTTGTTTTGGCTGTTTGCTTTGGGTCATTGTCATGGTAATAGGTGAATCTTTGCCCCAGGTTGTGTGTGCTCTGGAACAGATTTTCTTCAAGGACCTCTCTGTTTTTGGCTCTGTTCATCTTTCCCTCAATCTTGACCGGTCTCCCAGCCCCTGCAGAAAAGCAGCATCCCCACAGCGTGGTTCTGCCACCACCATGCCTCAGCGTAATGAAGGCATTAGCCAGGTGATGAGTGGTACCTGGTTTTCACAAGACATAGTGTTTGGCATTCAGGCCAAAGAGTTCAATTTTTGTCTCATCAGACCATAATATCTTGCTTCGTGCCCTGCCATGTACTTTTAACAGTGGGACATTATACAGACAGGTGCATGTGTTTCTAAGTCATGTCCAGTCAAGTGAATTAGGTGGACTACAGTCAAGTTCCAGGTTCATCTCAAGGATGATCAAAGGAATAAGGATGCATGTGAGCTCAGCTGGGAGTGTCATAGTAAACAGTCTGAATACTTATGACCGATATTTTTCTTTTTTAAGTTTTTATTTTTAATAAATTTGCCAAAAAGCAGAAAAAATCTCAAAATGTGTGTGTCGACTGATGAAAAAAATGTTACAAGAAAAATAATCAATTTTTAAATTTGACACTGTTATGGAATACTTTTGTGGTCAGGCAACTTTTACATGGATTTATAAAAAGGCTGAAATTTATTTATTTATCGATGTATTGATTTATTTACTTATTTTTTTAGGTGTTTGAAAATTGCAAACCCTGCACAATAGCGATGGGAACACTGTAACTGGCAACCATATGAAACTCCTGCCAACTTGAGTAAACCACTCTGAACTACTCTGTTACATTACATAAAGGGAAAGTGGGAAAGTTGTTGATTAGAAGGGGAGGCATTTTGTGGAGTTTGGAAAGTTGACTAATAATATTCTCACACTAAACCTGATAGAGGATGGCAATTTAAATTGCTACAGAGCAATATATTTTTGAAAGAATGGGCCGTAAAACTGATTTTTGCCCCAGGGACCACACAGAGCCACTTTTCAGCATATTTTCTGATATTGTATTTTATGGAAAAATATGTCTGGATCGCACCTCAAATCTTGTTGGTGCTCATCTTGTGAGAGAGACGCCAGTCTGTTAATCCAATATTGTCTGCCTGGCAAAACTACTCGAAGAGGTTCATTTACATGGCATGTATTTTTATATTTGTCTCTTCACTTTAAGACTAAGGCAGAGGTGCAATTGCTGTGGTTTTGTGGGATTGTTGTAGTCGATGTTATCTGCTGCATTTATGCCTTGTTCCTTACCATTTTTAATAAATGTCAATCTCATAAAAATTATAAGTGCTTAGAATTTCAGGTATTCAAGTCTCATAATTGGACATACACACTTAAAAAAAAAAAACTTAATTTAATGTAACTCTATTTTTCATGATATTTAAATATACAAGTTTGCATAGCAATGTGAGTATTCAACATCAATTTGAATTAATTTTAGATTTTCTGTTTTGTAGTTTGTGCCATTGAGTTGGCAAGCAAAAATTTGTGTACTCAGTTATTCTTGAACAAAAGGAATAAAATTGGAAGACCTGACATTTCAATCACATTGTAAGATTTATGACTGAATGATTGATCAATTCAGCTGAATTCATTGTCTGTGGGCAAGATTAAGACAAATGACTCAATCAAATGCTAAACTTTCTCTAGGTAAACAAATAAAAATGCACTTAAGCCAAACCACTTTCCACAACAAAGAACATAAAACGGAAAAGGAGTCTGAAATTACATCTTATTTACTCATCCAAAAAAAAAGAAAAGGTTTCAGTTAAAATGAGACGCTCTAGCCGGCGTCTTGAAGTCAAAATCCCCGAATCTCTGACGGCAAAATATGAGTGACAAGAGACTCAATCAAAACTGACGCATTTACAGTCACAGCTCCCACTTCAACCCTAGTCTCAGCCTCCCTCTCCCCGCCCCACCCCAAAATGTTCCTACCACCTCCTCCAAACAAATGAGTGTACTCTGAGCCATAATGAGAGGGCCAAGCAGACTAAAGGAAAGGGTCTGGAACTACTCCAAGGCTATAAACTGAGGTTTGAGGGGACGTGAAATTGGCAGAGGCAATGGTGAAGGAACCTTTCAGCTGAGTTAGCATAACCCAAACGTGAGTCTCTTCAGTGCACAGGGTCATGCGAAGGCCAAACGCGCATCCTATTATGTTACCCTGTGGCAAACTTTGCCGTTCTCTCTCTTTTTTTCTTTTCCGCCTCACTTGGACCCTGGTTGTACACCAGTGATTGTAGCTCTCTTTGCCAAAGACAGGGCTCCTTCAGGACAAGCACTAGTGGATGGTCCTGGAAGAATGCCAGACAAGTCCCCTTCTCAGAGGTATAGAGCTTCATTATAAAAGTCTAGAAGAAGAAAAAGGAGTTGGGGGAAGTTGCCTAGTCCATCAAATCCATAGAACTGATGTGAAGCACCACTCCAGAGAGATGACTTTCCTGAGATCATTTCTATCACAAACCACTGGTTTAAAGAGAACAGAATTACCCGCAGATTTATACATTTGCTTGACTTGACCACACGTCATACCAAGACAGAAGTACTGAAACTTTCTGAAATCTTTTTTTGTTTTGTTTTGTTTCTTTAACCTTTATGGCCTACAGCAACTGTAATTTATAATTACCATGGTGAGGTGAATGTTAAATTAAGGCTTCTCTCACCCACTCTACCTAAGATTTAAAAAAAGAGGGGAAAAAAGCCTCAAACAACAAGAGAGTAATGTAAACTTGGCAGACAGCCTCCCTCTATTCTTACCACAGATGTTTTCAACCAAGGTCTCATTTTTGTTTAGATAAAGATGAGTGATGTACATAAAGCAATGCCTAAGAAAAATCCAGTGTTGTATTTTACCCCTAAAAGTTCAGAGAAGGTACATTTTACATATGCTTTGAATTCTACCCATATTTCCTCACTTTAACTAACATGATTAAAAATTGCTTTCGTAGCAAATATATCATTATCTAAATTATATGTCTTCGACTGCATATTTTCAATTGGTGAGTGCAGTTATTAAGATGAATGTGTGGTATCATTTTGGTATTCATGGTGGACATTTTCCATTTTACTTTTTAAGTTGCTGAGTATCCTGATTCTAATCACTGCTGATGCTAATCACTATTATTACTGTTACGTAACACGATCGTTAAACCAACTGACGTCGCGTAGCAGGTTTTAAAATGTTAGCTCTGCAGAAGATTGCAGCTGATAGCTTGTTAGTCATGTGGCTTAGCAGAAGGCCAGGGTGTCTTGTTTGAGTTTATTAAATGGGAGAAATGAGGCAGGCAGAAGTTTTAATATATGGAATTCTCTCTTGGTCTTGATGGCTAGACCCATTCGATAGCAGGCCTCGTAATCAGGTCACATAGATTGATATGATAATCCCAGAAGTGCTGCATGAAAGGGAAGGCTAACACTACTTAGGTAAAAAAGGAGCCTGTGAAATGGGTGGAGGAGGAGGAGGAGGAGGAGGAGGAGAAAAAGAAGGAGAGTAGAGGCAGAATTCTTTTGGAGACTCTCATGAAGCGTCTTTTGGAATTGAAAGTCGTGCCAGCGGTGGTTTGTGTCATGTTTGGTCCAGAGATTATTTTTAGCTTCTTTCTTGTCTCTGTGATCAAATATGTCAACGACTGCCCAACATTACCGTAAGACCTGAAGAAATGAAGGTTGGAGAGACGAATCAAGACTAGAGTGATTCCTATGAGTAAAGTACATGCCAGTGATTTCAACCCCATGACTTAGCAAATTAATTAAATTTACATAGGACCTCCTACTGTCAAGTAAGCTATATCTACACTTGATTTGTAGTCAAATAGAGACTCCTTTATGGAGTTCAGATCAATTGAACTTAACATCAATAGAGGACAGAGTGACCTGGGAGGGAGACAGGCTATGTGAGACATCTTAGTTCCTTTCAGATAATGTATATGCTTTTACTCTATGACTCTGCGTGTATGAGTTTTTGTGTTTCTCTCCATGCTGAGGTTGCAGTATAGAAAAAGAGCCAGAGGGGTCTCTAAGGGCGTGCAGTCAGTGAGGCATGAAGGCAGGAAACAGCAGACAATAAAGGCCAATGAAAGGAGACAAGAGGGACATTATGCAGACACAAAATTTTGCTATTGTCTTTTTAAAAAATAGAGTAGAACATTATACTTGGAATAAAGTCACATAAAGTGATCACGTTATGGGAAATTTAGGGAGAAATGGGAAAATGTGTTGAATTAAATAAAAACTGAAGATTTTTTTTTTAATGTTTTGTGGTCTATGGGGAGCTGCTAGCAGTGCAATTTATTAGCACATTGTAATGAGAGAGACAAGTGCCTTTGTACCATACTGTGTACCAGTGTTCAGGCAGCTCACTCTGTGTTTTGTGTATACTTAACCTGTCATGAATGATTGCGTTTCCTAATGGTGTTTTGTGTGTAAGGGCCAGGATAAACCACTTTCAAGTTACCATTTTCTAATGCTTTACACTGTCTACAATACACCTTAACAGTCCCATTGATTCTGAGGACTTTCAAATTACCTTCAATATCAAGAGGTCTTGTGTTAGGTAAGTTAGCAATTATAGTTGAATAGAATTAACAAAGTTGACTTTTATGTGCAAATAATGTGTAATTGCATTTTTAATTCCAAATCGAAACCTCTGGTTACCCCTAAATTACACAGATGCATGCTCCCTTCTTTCAATACATGAACAAAGTGAAATACACTAAAGTCAGGAAGAAAATGGGTCCGATATATTGATTTTGCTTTTGATAATACATCTCTCTTGTCAGATTATGAAATAGCAGTATTAGAACAGATGCTACATCAATATCGTATTAGTATGGTGCAATCATATCTTTCTCAGGCACAACTTCAGCAAAAGTGATTCATTCTGTAGTATTGGAGTTCTGCTTGACTGGTATGAAAAACAGAAAAATAACACATAATGTCCATATTAAAACCATGTTCATGTTGAAAACCCCTGCTATAGACCACCAGTCAACCTACTCTCTGTTGTCACATCGTGTTTTGTCTTTCATCTCATGCTTGTGATATTGCCTTGGGTCTTTTTCACTCTTTCACTTTCTCCTCCAATTTCAGCTGCACCACCAAAACCATCTCAGTCCTGTCTCTCCTCATTTCGTCCTCATCTTCCAGATTCCTCCCTGTAACCTTGGCTGTCACCATTCACTCTCATTCTTAAAAGACAATGATCTACCATTCCATTTTTCCTAACACAGATTTTACAAACCCTTTTGATATGTCTCGCTACATCTACCTTCCTGAACTTGCTTGGTTTCCAAGGAGTCGAGATAGCCTACCCATTAAAACTTGTGTGTTCTCAATAGCTGGCCTCTTTGGATTGAAACATTGATTTCAGGGCTTGGTAAAGGAACATGTCCAAAAAGATATCAAAGTGTAATATTGTAGACAACACATTCCAGAGATTCTCAACGTATTCCAAAGGTCTTGACAATATCTCGTTGAAATTCTGAATAATATTGACCAGTGAATGGCTGGATGATCTTTATTCTTCTCAATTCTCTTCTTAAATCTCAAGATAGCCCTATGGGTTTCACTTCTTTTTTTATCTGCACAGATATCTTCTATTTGCTTATGCATTCAAATTGCATTTCTTTCTCCCCAGTTTTTCTTCCAACCTATTCCAATAGCTCCAGTCACCATTTGCTACAGCCCAGCAGAGCTCAAAGGGGGGGGGGGGGGGGGGGGGGGGGGGGGGTTGGCGGTGAAGGAGACAGCGTATCTGATGAAGTTCAGACATCACGTTTACTAATAAAGTCAGCGCCTTCACTGTGCTGGAGACCAGAATGACCTTTTCAGTATTCCTGCTCAGATTGCATCTCTGCTCTGCCTCTGGCTCAAGGGAGAGAGAGAGAGAGAGAGAGAGAGACAGAGAGACAGAGAGGCATAAAGCGAGAGAGAGAGACTCTCAAATTAATGCAGCTAGAGGGGTGTTGGACCTGGATATGGGGCCCTATGCACCACAGACATCCAGATTGGTTTGGATTAGAAGATAGAGATGTCTCTTTTCTGTGATAGGAGGACTCCAGTTGGTGTCCCATTTATCTGTATTTGTGCTATTTGTGTATTCAGAAGACCCCATTGGTCAATTTCACAGGTTTATAGTGAGGAAAAGTGAGTTACATTGTTCGGAAAAGTATGTTTTTATCATTTTGTCAGGTTGTTTCTAAATCAGTTGGTGTTTCTGATGATGCATTGGGCAGATATCTAATCAAAAATTTTTCTTCTAATTCATTTTTGAAAAATGTCAGAGCACCATCGTCATTCCATGTCCATGTTTCACTCTGTCAAATATATGTAGGCTATCGACTTTTTAGTAAAATATTAATCCAAACAACAATCTGAAAGTCTTCCACTGAGAAATTTTGTATTTATCTTTGTTTTCATCTATTCCTTTCAGTGATTCAGAAGTTCACTGCAAAGTAGAGGTGGGCTCTATGGAATTACTTTGTATTGCAGACAATTAACACCATGCACCTATAAGACATTGATCCTCAACAATGTGGTGCAATCCAACAGATTCGGTAATGGGGAAATTCAAAGCAATGTAAGTAATTACTCTTTTCAGTTCATGGAGGGCTTTGAACCATTGGTAATCCAACAAAGAGTTCTAATGCATTCTCTTTTAATTGGAAAATGACCTGTGTATTTACAGAAATCTCCAGGAATTTAAGATTAATCTGCCCGCCAAGAGGGGAGATGATTAGGGATTTCTGAAATGAGACGTGGGAATTTCGCAGGGGCCAATTACTGAAGAAAATGAGTCAGCTCTCAAATTCCGATTAACTGAACAGGAAAAACACAGGCACGCACACACACACACACACACACACACACACACACACACACACACAAACACCAAACCAGGCCCTCTAGCTATGACACACTGAACAGGGAGGTGAGGAATAATCGCTGGGGGATCCATGTGCAAATGTCACGTCAGAAGTGTGGATGGAGTTGACTTGACTGCACTATGAACGAGTGATGAAGTCTGAAGGATTGTGCCTCTTGTTGATATGCTACCCTGGTGTAAGCCTGGTCCCAACGGAGACACGTTGAGAACAGAGGTGTGGTCGTTTTGCTTTCTCTCTCTCTCGCTCTCTCTCTCTCTCTCTCTCTCTCTCTCTTTCTTTGTTTATTTATAATGGGATTTGGGCTAGCGAGTGGCATACCCTTTAAAAACCACTACCCCAGATGCGTGAGAGAGAGAGAGAGAGAGAGAGAGAGGGGGGGGGGGGGGGGGGGGGGCGCAAAAGAAAAATCAATGCTTTTCAGTTTGAATCGATGGACGCCTGCCTACAGAACTGGAGGTTAGCTGGGAAAGAGAAGGTCCACCTGCCGAGGACTCCCCTCTAGCTGAGGGTGAGCTTGTCCTTTGACCTTTCGGTGGGGTAGGGGAAAGGGATGGATAAGGTGAGGATTAGGGCTACATCTGGATGGTGGTTTTATTGATTCACATGGCTTCCCCGTGGCCTCTGAGGTCCTGTCATCATCTGCTCCTAACAGACACCCGACTGATCAGATTCGACTTGTCATGGAGTTGACAGCCTGTCATAGTCTCCCAGACCCAATGTGGGCCTTTATTCTCCAGTCACTCCACACTAATCCTCTACAGTTGTTTATAGCTTTCATGGAATCATACAGCGAAAGCCCTATTGATGTTTTACTTCTGAAAAAACAACAACAAAAAAAAAAACAGGGTGAAAGGGTACTGAGACTATCCATGTCTTCTATGCCCTTATGATGTACAGTCTAACAGAGCTGTTAAAAAGTGCAACCTTGCGCAAACGGCCGACTTTTGTTTAAGCGAATAACAGTGCACATGACATGCTATTCCATCAACATATCACAAACAGAGCTTTGCCCCTCAGTTTCCGTGGAGATCTGTTAAAAAAATCATCAAAGTACCTGACCTTGTAAGACCCCTCAAGTGAAGTGGAAACCAACTCCTATCGTTCTAGTTTCTTTTTCCTTTCTCAACAGCGCAACACCCAAAGACATCTTATGCTCCAGATATCTAATTCCTGGAAAAAAAAGGGTCAAGATCTGTCAAATATCATTTAGTTGGACAAGAGACAGTAGCAAGCACTAAATTATTTGTGCCCACCAATTTTCGTGACTCTGAAAATGGAATGGTTCAACCACTCTGGAGTCTCTATTTTGTGTCCATTTACAGAATTAGGATTGAAAGAACAACATCGGGGAGGATACATTCTGTACCATGCAGAAACCTTTTGCAAGGCTGTAATTTATTATAGAAACCACAATGTACCCCTTCATCATAACTTTAGGGCTATTTTTGGAGATATTTCACTCTATTTCACTCCAATCACTGCATTTTCAAACTATAGTCATTGTGAGATCATATCAAATTTCTTCTGAACTTGTCGGTCAATACTCTTTTGACAAATTCTTCCTGAGGTTCTGCTCTTTGAAGGGTTCATTCTGTCTAGCTCATCATGTTGTGTTAGATATTCCCATTAACTGAGAGGAAAAAAAAAAAGTCTTCACTTGAATTCATGCCACAATATACATCTCGATCGGATCAATTCAAACAGAATTAATTCCTTTTGAGAGTCTGACGGGCTGATGAAAGTGATACTCTCCCTCCACCCCCATATCAGAGAAAGAGAAACGGTGACCACGCTGATCTTTGAGGCGGAAAGTGCTAAATTAGCCGTGCTTGGAGAAGACTTGGTTGACGTCCTACTGCTACCTAATTAGGCTCAGGAAAAAAAAGCGAGGCATTTAACTCATTGATCACAAGGCAGCCTAAGACGGTGGAGCAGTCGCTTTTTTTTTTTTTGCTCCTTTTTGCAAACTGTGGAAAAGAGCAAAATTTTCTTTGTGTTTTGAGGCATATGCTTTTGATGTTTTTTCAATGATGATGTTCCTCAGCTTAGATGTGGTGGAATTTGAAAGCCTGCAAGAATTCTAGAGAAATGCTCTTCACTTACTGGAAAATAACATAATGAGATTTTTGTCATTCTGAATGATGTGTACATTGACCACTTAGTTACCACTTCACAAGTGACACCATCCTTTATGATTTTAAGTTTGGGAATCTGTGTATGAACACACAATGTATATTTTAGTTGCTTTGACTATTATTATTATGATCTGTGCCAGTATGGTAGGTATTTGTCAAGTAACGCTTTGAAGTAGGAGATCAGAACATGGTGTAGTACTCTGATACATATTGCTGTTTAAAGCTTGTTTTTTTTTAAAACACTCCCTAAATCCCATATTACATAACAATCCCAAAAATCTATGTCTTAGAAACCAGGCAGGGAAGAGACCAACAAATTAATAGACAGTTTCAATATTAAAGTTTACTTGCAGTAATGTCATCAGTGAATCTGACCCTGTGCTAAGGCTTGGCATAAATGCTTACATCTGTAAGAACTAGATCCTAAATTTTGATCTAAGACCGAGTGGAAAACGACTTTTTGGATTATTTCTGATCAAAGCAACAAGCATCGTTTCTGGTTAGACATTTCAGAAGGCACTCCAGCATAGCGCATCACTATTTAGAACCAGGGTAAAAACTAGCATATTAGCAAATGTATTATGTGTTTGCAGTGCAGTTTGAAAAGCCCTAGAGTACTCTCACAACTCAGACTAAGAGTCCCATTTGACCCACATTGTGGGAACAGGGGGGCCTTTTTTTTTCTTTTTGTCAGAGGAGGAAGCTCGGCAAAGCCTGTGTGTGAAATCTTGGTAGGGTGATGATTCTCCTCGTTAGCAACCACTGCAGCTAGCAGTGTGAGTCTCTCCAATATATCGGCAAAAAAAAAAGTGTGGCAAGCCTCTGATTACTCTCAAGGGAAAGGCCATTCTGGGAGGAAGCAACAAAATAGCCCAGCCCATACTCCCAGCCTCACATACAGCAAGGTGCAGCATGCATGGAAAGTGATTAGAAAGCACAAATGTGGTAAAAAAAAAAAAAAAGGAAAAAAGACTTGCTCAGCAAGCATGTCTACTGAATAAGAAAAGAGGTGGCGCCATTTTTTTTTCTTTTTCTTTCTTGTTTTTTTTTTTTTTCCTCATCCCTTTTCACTCCTCCCCCGACGTGCAGACAGCATTAGTTTTCTTTTGAAGTATTTTAAAAAGTGTTTGGTGAATAATCAAGTGAAGTTGTCACACTTCGGAGAGACATATCGCGGGCGTGTGTTTCATACGTGCAGTGTGTGCTTTCCCTTTTGAGCACATGTAAGCAGGAGCCTGTCCATCACCCTGTCACTTTCTTCAGAACTCAGAGGCGCAAAACAGAGACATCAAATGATATCCCAGAAAGTTGACTGATGTTGACCCTGAATAAAGTACTTTTTTATTTTTTCTTCCATTCACCGTGTCCCTTATCATACTCCTTAATGTAGGCAAACGTATTGCTAACTTCCATTCCTGTAGCTATAACACATCACTGCTAAGTAGAAACATGCTTAGATCCAATTGTCTAAAAATAGTGATTTTTTTTTCTCTCTGTCTCTCACTTGGCATAAAGGTGGTCAACAGATGGAAGTTATTCTACCAGACAGATGCTTTCCGCTTGCTTTTCACAAGTTAGCACACTTCCTGATTGTTTGCATTTTTGGGCTACGGCTGTTACACACAATAGCATCCACAGAGCTGGATTGTATAGAAGACATTCATTAATTATGTGTGATGGGCTGGCGCAGAGATACCTCTCAAAGTCTACGTTAGCATCAGGCGCTCTCTTTTTTTCCTTCCCTTTTTTTTTCTTCCTTTTTTTACCTATTTTGTAGTGCAAACAGATGTGCTTGCGACAGTTGCTACCAAATTAAATTACCGACATCACACTTGACCTTGCTTTGATAAGTAGGTGATGGAAACTGTTAGAGTATCTGACTTTGGTCCATTTCCTATGTAAATTATGTTTAATTTCTCCCAAAATCCTCTGTTACTGTTAATTTAGTTTAGATGTCTGTAGCTAGGATATGACTGAATGTATGTGGTGTTTATGTATGAGTGGATTTAAACTGTAGATATATGGGGGAAAAAAATCATATTTTTGAGAGAAATATAAAATGCAGATATTTTCCTCTAACAATGTCACTCCCTGTTTCCTTTTGTTCTTGTTTGTGTCCTTTTTCCCCCCTAGTGGTCAGTTTTGGTTCTATTATGTTTACTTGGTTTTTGGTTCAGTCCAGTGTTTTGATTTGCTCCCTGTTTCTCCCTTGGTTCATTCATTAAGTTCATTCTCTCCACCTGTTTTCAGTTAGTTTTCCTCATTTACCTGTGTATTTATACTCCTTTGTCTTCCCTGTTTCTTTGTCTTGCATTGTTTTGGGTTTGAACCCCACATCATGTTAAAGAATTAACTGACCTGCACCTGCATCCAGTCTCTTTACCACAATGTGACAAGGAAGAACTAACTTGGATGTCTGACAATGGTATTCATCTTCATTCGCCCTCTCTTCTATCAGACTCAGACTTGATCATTCTGGCTGAGTTTAGAAAAAACCCCACCAAACTTTTGGTGCCACCAGATCCACTTTGTAATTCAGTGCACTTCTGTTTGTGGTTCATGAACACCTAGATGAGCACATTACTTCTGGTGAGAAACGTATAAATAGTTTGTGTCTTCTTGCCTCTCTCTGTCCTACCCAGTGTGTGTGTGTGTGTGTGTGTGTGTGTGTGTGTGTGTGTGTGTGTGTATGTGATGCAGAGTGTATGTGTGTATGTGGGGTTTGGAAATGGGATCCTGTCAAGCCGACAGACAGTCACTAAAAGCTCATTTCCACACCTTCAGTGAGAGGGGTAGAGAGTGGAGGTGTTTTTGGCCAGTAATACTCCAGTCCTGCATCTTTAATCACCCAATCGATCTTGATGTAGAGCAGGGAAACTCCAGGGTGTCCCCTCTGCCAGGACATCTTTGCCTATGATCTTCCCCAAGTGTCTCTGCCAGTGGTAAAACTCAAGGGATGAGTTGTTTTTAATCAACGGAAGATAGAAAACTCAGCTTGTCTTTTTTTCTGGCCTCTCTCCTTCACTGTTGAAAGCAGCAAGCTGAGAACAGAGCATAACCCCTTCATTCACTAGCATACTCTCTCTCTCTCTCTCTCTCTCTCTCTCACACACACACACACACACACACACACACACACACTAATGAGGGAGACGTTTTTGAATAACCAAAATTCTCAGTATAAGTACTGCATAGACTCAGTTTTATTAGCTAAACTGATTAGTGTTGCAGATTATTTCTTACTTCATTTCTGAAGAACAAACAACAGCAAAAAAAGAACAGATTATGGTAGGAAACATATGCGCTGAGGCAGAGAGAACCTGATTTTTGTTTTTTGAAGAATGTCTTGAAGTGCTTGAGGTGCATTATTCGTCTGGGATTACTGCTTCACCGCACTAGTCACTGATGACCACCTGCCTATGGAGTTACATGTAGATAAAGGTTAACGCTGCTCCCCTCCAAGTATGATATATTGTTTGATGGCACTATGCAAATCATAGTGTGAAAAACAGCTCAAATACAGTCTCACCTATATTGGAAGAAATATGTGCTGGTCTCGCTCACCACTGCTGTGATAATTATAAATAATTATCACTTGGAGGAAGGGAAAAAATATGTCAAAGCAGGGTAGGAAATAAAAAAAAAAAAAAAAAGAAATATATATATATATTTGGGCCGCAACTTTTGCCCCCACTGTCTAAAAAATTGGGGCAAAATTTGGAGGGCACTTTTAAAAAATATTAATTAGTGCATAAAGTTGCTGTTTTTAATGTGAAATGAGCCCAGATGAAAATGCATACAGTCACCACCTTGTGCCAACATGAGGAAATAAAAAGCAATCTATTACTGTTCCAAAGAGAAGTGTGCAATCATCTGTATGTGTATAGAATACCGTCTGTAAGTGTGAGAGAAAGCAGGAGACAGTTCTAACTCTTTGGGCTTTTATTTAGCTTTAAATAGCCTTCATATACTGTATGTATAATGCATTAGTTTATTGATAAATTGAAAACTTCGTCACAATCTTTCAAATGAACTAGTCTATGGTCTTTTTTTTAAACATCCTCATTAGAAACTGTAGAAGGTCTATTAAAAATATTTTAAAAGGTAGTGCTTCACAACTGTATATGCAAACTGGTGTCTGGGTCATCCATCCCTTTTTGCATTCTCCACCGGACATTTTCTGGGAAGGTTGTGAATTGAACTGGTAAATATCAAACTTATAGGTTTGGAATTAATGTTATTGATAAATTTGTCACATATTTAATCGCCTTTTTAATTGTTGTGGAATACAATTAAAGTTGAAAGTTTGAGTAATGATTTGAAATAGTAAAAAGTCATCTCTAGCATATGGCTGTCAGGCAGGACCACGGAGCTGGACACAAGTGCGGAGTAACCAGTTTGTATTTAATGAAAACAAGGAATGGTCAGGCGGGTTACCAGGGGACCAGGAAATGAACGACACAAAATTAGGTTAACGAGAGGCTAAAGCAACAGAACCAAACAATACAGCAAGGAATATATAAAACACACAGGCTAGTTAGCGGACTAGATACGGCTCAGTAAACACATAGAAGGTGTAAACTTCACACTGACTGATCCAGCAGAGGGCCTTAAATAGTGGGAGGTATCAGAGAAAACTAAAGTGACAGCAGGTGTGCAGGATGGGAGTGATCAGACCGGTGATTAGTAAACCGGCGACACTGAGAGCGGAATGGCAGAAACCAGTGACGGAGGAGACAAGGTCGTTACAATGGCTACCCTCCCAGATAATTTATGCTAGTTTAGGGGCTGACGCTAATGCTAAGTGAGAGGTTGTAGTTACAGTTACGTATGTATGTAGTGTGAACAACAGCGCTGTTTGTGTGAGTGTGTGTTTTATATATACATATATATATGTGTGTGTGTGTGTGTGTGTGTGTGTGTATGTATGTATATGTGTGTGTGTATATATATATTTATATATATATATATTTGTTTCGCAATCTTGGGGGCAATTTTTGCCCCCCGATCACGGTTTTTAAGAGCATTTTAGATTTCTTGGAGCATTTTTGCCCTTTGCCTCCATTAATTTCCGACGCTGCGTCCAACTTATTCCTCTTAGATATCTAACTTTTATATGTATATACTTTCAACCAGTGGAGATGAATCCAATTACTGTCTGCATGCTCTTACATACATCTACACTATGCTTTATATGTAGGCTACCCCAAAAGGGAAAATGGGAAAAAGATTAGTCTGCAGCATGCATTTTTTCCATGAAACTTTATGGAAATGATATCAAAGACTTGAAGTCCACAGATAGTCATCAGTGAAGGCTCTGATAGATAAAGTCAGTTATGTAGCAGGAGCAGTCTTTCTCCATAGGATGTTTCCGATCCTGAGGATGTCATGCTACACACTGGAGATAATGGCTAATCGTTCGGTTACAGGCTTTGATTGCCAAACACTTAATCACTGAAGCAGCTGTCAGAGAGTCAGATGATGGAGATTGAAATCATATCTCAATTCAGATGAGAAAACGGAAGGTTTGAATGAGCTGAAGGAGGGAGAGAGAGAGAGGGGAGAGTGCTTGAGTGTACGTCATATCTCAAGTTTAACATTCTTAGGATGATCAAAAAAAAAAGGGGGGGGGGGCAGAATCGTGACATTCTCAGCTTGCAATCTGAAACAGAGAGACAGTATCTTCACAGTATCTAGACGGTAGTGATTGACCCTTACACTACACTGGTTTTTCTTCATAACGTATGGTTGGTGTTTCATGACATCCTCAGCATTACACATTTATGCATTATGCCTTCCATCACATACACCAGAATTCAAGACATTAAGAAATCTGAGTTTTTAAGACATGTTTTAAAGGCATATTTAATTCCTACAGAGTAAACATATGCTCTAAATAGTGAATAGTCATTTATTCCCTATGTAAGTGTGGCCCCATGAATAATAAGGGTGTAGTTACTCACACTGAATTCATTTCTAAGAATCAAGTGATATGTCTATTTCTTATGTTTGTTAATTTGTATAAACATGTCTAGCATGATTTATATATATATATATATATATATATATATATATATATATATATGTGTGTGTGTGTGTGTGTGTGTGTGTGTGTGTGTGTGTATATAAATGTAGTTCTCCTTGGTCCAAAGCAGGAGGCATTTCAGAATTAACCTAAATGCTAAAGTTAAAGAGATTGCAATTTTACAATTACAGTTACTTTCAGAAGCATCTCCAATTGAGAACACTTTTATGTAACGAGTACTGGACTCTAAACTGACTGGATATGTATGTAAAGTCTGTTAGGTTCTCTTCATGACTGTATCGGCAGACTGTAACATTTTCTTTGTCTAAATTCCAGAGGTAGAAGAAAGTGCTAAGTTTTCAGTTACTCTGATTCAGCTCTGGTCAAACCCATAAGGATTTTGGTATCTACTTTGTGTTCTGTACTTAAGTAACTGTCCACCAGCAATTTGACTGGCTGCTAAACGCTTTTTTTTACTCATAAGTTTTCTGTTCTCTCTCTCTTTTTTTTTTCTTTGTGCCTTTTAACTTTCAAGTAATTTATACTAATTTCTTTATATCCTGTGTTGTTCATAATACTTATTAGATAGGTGGAATTACATTGGACTTACCAAGGGGGTATTTCAGAAAGTGGGTTTAGGGAAAACTCAGACTTAGTTAACTCAGAGAAAGTCATAAACCTCCTAATGGAAGAGCCCTATGGCTTTGTTCTGTTATTAGGAGGTTTACTGCTTTCTCTGAGTTAACTAACTCTGAGTTTTCACTAAACCTGCTTTCTGAAATACCCCCAGGTGTTTGCGTAAAGGAGTTTGACATATTAGTGTTCCCACAGGTAGGTTTAGTCTTAATAAATAGCCTTACAGTTAATAGCAGATCCACATGACATTAGCCGGGCGTTAAGGGAATGGACACCCAGGCCACAGCTCTCGTCACTTTAGATAGAAGGTAGAAGGGCTTCATAAGTTTTTGATTGGAAAAAAAAAAAAAAAAAAAAAAAAAAGGAATTGCAAGCCTTTTAAATGTATTTCAGGTTACAAAGCCACATAACAACACATCAGCAGCCATGAGGTGACCCCATTGTGTTTTTATTCATTTTAACGGAATAATAGTTTTTTAACAGAGAACCACGCAATACAGTCTTACTTAGTCTGTAATCATGGAGTGTTTGAGGAACAAAAAAACCCCAAAACAACAGTTTGACGGAGTTTGAGAGACGTGAGTTAAAACCGTAACAGAATTCTGTTGTTTGAACAGGTACAAGCATGTTTACTGCAGCATTCAGAGAGCTCTGGGTATGAATTTCGAGTGAAAACAGAAGTATTATGACTCTCTATTGAATCAAGGCCTGTACCTGACACCCAGCCATCTGTCAAGTGAGGCATATTTTCCCATACTACACCTGCTTGATATTACCACCACCCACACTGTTCCATTGAGGGTTGAGAAAGTATAATAGATTTGAGACATCCTTTTATATGGGTTAAAGAACAAGTAAACATTCTATTAAATGTTTTGCTGATGTTTAATGTTTAACTTAGATAGACATTTTGCCAGCAAATGAGTATTGGCAAGGATGAAATGGACAGTTGTGATGAGGAACTGATGCAAGGATGGACAGGTACATGGATGGATGGACAAATGAACTTTAAAGCAGATTGTTTTTAGGTAAACAAAGTGAACAACTTGAAAGTATGTCTGTTTTTGACAATGTAACAAGAAGATCATCTTCAACTAATAATAACACTGCTTCTGTTGTTCTATAAGAAATTGTCATCTACTTTAAACCACTGTTAATACTGCTACTACCAGTAGTGGTACTGCTACTGCTACCAAATGTCAATACTGTTTGTAAGTACTATACTAACTTCCAAGATTGACCAAATCTTTTGGGGCAGTGTAAGTTTTTCATTTTCCCCTTTCATTTTAACTTTCCAAATCCAACTGTCAACTTTGGAATTGTGGCATTTGTTGAGCAACTTCTGCGCAGTGTGTAAAGGCCTGAAAAAAATTACAGGCTCTCTAATGTTCTTACTTCCCTGTAATGTGCTTACCTCCTCATCAAATGGGCCAGGCGGCCATTACAAAGCATTCCCACCCACTCAAAGCACCAGGTAAGTGGAGTTATTTGTTCTCCTGCAGTTTTCCATGGATCAGTGGCACTGTAAAGAGTGTGGAGCTCAGATTAGGTCCAGTGTACTTTAAACTAATTGCACACAACCATGCGGGATATGATGCGATTATCTCACCAAAAAGCATCTTCCCATGTCCCCCATTCTATGGAAAATCCATTACAGCTCCTTTAAATATTTATGTAGCGTGTTCAAATATTCATACATGTTTTGTAATAAAAAAAAAGAATCTAAAGGGGATGGAGGCGAACATTTTCCTGAATAATGATATTTGTATTTATTTAAATTTTTATTTCTCAGTAACATCCATCATATGTGAGACAAATGTGTTTAAAAATATTTATTTATTTATTTGCAGCCTCTCTCTTGGGAAATTTTGAGTGTTACCGCATGCAGCATGGTTTTCTGCGTACACACTTCTTTCATAGGGACTGACTTCAGCTGGAGTTAGTTACTGCTGATGGTCGTGTGTATAAATTTACTCTCAAACACTCTAAGGGGCTGTAAAGACCATTCGGCACATGGATGAGCGATGACAGTAAAAACACTCTTTTTTTTCCCTTGCTGCATTTGACCTTATGAACAAAGAGACAATATGACAGCATGACACCAAACAAGTAAAGGCAATTTAACCTATGTGAGAAGGTGCCTCTAGTCATACACTGCAGAGAGTCTGCATTTGAAGCACACTTATTAACTTATTAATCTTGTCAGTTATTATTGTTTTATTGTTACTACAGTTAAAACAGTAATAACTGTCTCCTGATACGAAATCTTCTGAGCACAACAGAAATTCAGGAGAATTTTGTGAACGTGATCGCAAGTGACATATTTTAATCACAGCAGCTAGCTTGATTTAAGTTGGTAGCAGCTGGTATTAAGTGTGTGTCTCTGGTGTGCGTTGTGTGGAATGAGGCAGTGTTGTCTTACAGCAGAGAGCTGGGGCTGTTTTTTTTTTTTTTGAGGATACAGAAGGAGTGGCCGAGGGTGTTCAGAGCACGTGCTTTCATCGATTTCCTGTGTTGCAGCGCAGGAGATAATGTTGTTTCAAAGGGAGGTCAAACGGCTTTCAGATTCCACAATTTAATTGGTTGGACTGTTTCTCTTCCCACATCTCTCAGTAAAATGTTTCATTGTATTGATCCCTTTTTTTTTTTCCCAAGCACAATTTCTTCCTTTTCTTACATATACTCTCAGATTGTCTGTTGTTGACTTTATCTGAGGTTAGGACCAAATTACTGTGAGCCAAAATGTGTGTGTGTGTGTGTGTGTGTGTGTCTGTCTGTGTATATGTGTGTGTCTGTGTGTACATATATGTGTGTATGTTATATATAGCGAAACCAAGATAAATACAGAAAGTATTGTTGTTTATGACTTTTGTACACACTCTAGTAAGCAAAAAAACAACAACAGCCAGACCAAAACAACCACTTTTAAAAAAAAATATGGTCTTAGGCTGTTGTGTCTCTGAGGATTTTAATTCGCACAACACATTAAAAAAATAAATTAGCATTTGTGAAGATAACTGCAGTGGTAGTTTTGTTTCTACAAACAACAAAACACATAATTGAGGTGTACCACTAATTAGGCATTCTTAGCTAACTATGCCATGTTAAGAGTAAGGCAAGGACTATACAAATGCAATGCCCCTTCTTCTTCT
The DNA here is from genome assembly GCF_902362185.1 of Chanos chanos. Classification (NCBI taxonomy): domain Eukaryota; kingdom Metazoa; phylum Chordata; class Actinopteri; order Gonorynchiformes; family Chanidae; genus Chanos; species Chanos chanos. The sequence continues at coordinate 12,824,472 of NC_044503.1, read as the reverse complement.
TCTTTTGGGTAAGTGTGAATTTTGGCTTTGTTAGTCTGCTTTATAGTATGGACCCAGCCCCCCCTCCAGTTCAGGCATGTGTAACCAGATTATTATGAAAGGTTAGACCAAGTAGGGATTGTACAAGGGCTGACAAGAGTGTCATGATAAAAAAAAAAAAAAAATGAAGTCCAGATTGATATGCACACACACGTACATACACAAATACTCACACAAGTGCCGCATGTATCCCACAGGTAGGTAATAGAGAATAACATTGTTTAACACAGGTTTGGCAATTAATCATGGATGAATTCCTGCATCACTTACAAATGATGTGTAATCTCATCGGAGGGAAGATGCATGCACTAGCAAACACTGCATTAATCTCCCTCCCTCTCTCTCTCTCTTTCTCTCGCGCCCCCCCGCTCTCTCTCTCTCTCTTTTGCCCTCTCTCTCTCGCCCTCTCTCTCTCTCTCTCTCTCTCTCTCTCTCATCCCTTCTTATTCTGTGGCACAACAGGAAAACGCCTTGGGCTTTGACACCTCTTCCTCATCTGTAGAAAAACACAGGAGGAACAAGAGTAAATAATGTTTTGACAGTCAGATGCTGCCCACTGCATTTGCACAGTGTCACGCAGATCAAAAACACCATAGCCGTGTGATGAAGAGTGTAGTTGTGTTTCGACTTCAAATAAACCAGATAAAAAAGGATTAAACATCCATGAAACATTCTCTTTTGCATACTGTGTCATCCAACGTGTTAGTTGCAAGCTACTGATCAGCTGCTGATCCCAAAAACATGTTAATATATGTAATCATTTATAATTAGAACTGCCGAGGGAGCATGCGTGTCAAAAATGAGCACGTTTGGAATTGTGCCGCGGAAAAAAAATTTCACACCCCTAAAAATCAATTTGTCATGCCTCCCGAAAAAAGCTTCATGGTCTATCATTAAAACAAATCATATTCCCTATTGTGTTTTCACCGACAGCTTCATTAAAGAACACAGCCACACAACTGCCTTCGCTCTGTCTTCTTTGTCACTGCGTCCCCTCTTTGGCTTGTCAATCCAGGGTTTGCCTATAGCAGCGATTGGAAAAGCCCTCTTTTTAAAGTGGCACAAATCCACTATTACATGACAGGACCCATCTTCCCCTGTTATTACAGCTGGGAAAGCCCTTATTTCCCATGGGTAAGCTTTCACCTGCAGTCTGAGTGCAGACCCTCCCTGCTCACCCTGAAGCCCAGAAACCCCAGGACCAAACTCCCATCTCTGCGAATGAGTCCCCGGAGATCTTCCATCACGCTGACACAAAGCTGTTATCGTTTAAGTAAGCAGCCGATATCCATTCTTCTCTCTGTTTAAGAGAAGGATGAAGAGGACGGGTAAGGGGAGGAGTGCAAGCCACTCTCCAGTCCGTGGCGCTTTCAGTCTTACTGGACTTCCATATTGATCTAAAATCCCATTTAACACAACTGGATATTTCATGGCGGGGTTAGAAAGAAAATGTTAACTGGAGATGTTAAACACCAGTGCTAATTGAATATTACTACAGTTAGGCTTTTGCCCTTAAAATGAAGGGCTTTAGTAGAATGAGCTACACCAGTGGTTGTCACTGCATGGCCATGTTCATAAAGGAAAAAAAAATATAATAATGGACTGACAGTGTTTAATGCACTCAATAGCTGACTGTTTGGAAAAAAAAATCAATGAGGGACAATCAATCTTGAAAATGGAAATGACAAGAGAATAGATTTATGAAAATAAAATGTTCTTGCTTATCTGAAATAACCATGAAAAGCTCGAACAGTGAGATGTTTATCATATTTTCTTTTCCAAGGAAATATGTCCAAAAAATGTCGGACTCCCTTGTTCCTGTAAACTGAACACGATATTATGTGGTGGTTCTTGTAACTGTTAATTTTAGTGAGTATAGCTGAAAAAACAAACTCACATAATATAAGCCTTATTACCTTACTCCCTCCATTTAACTGTTTCCTATGTTTGTTTGTTTGTTCGTTTTCAATTCACTGGACCTACATGTTCTTTTAAAAATGTCTCCTTTATTTTTTAGAGGAGCGCCTGACTGTAAAAGCACCTGGCTTTATTTAACAAGGCTGTGACAACTGGCACTGACCAGTAAAGTTAGTGAGATGAGTCAAGCTGAGCTTCCAGAAGGGCCTGCTGCTCTATTGGTTATGGGCGATGTCATCCCAAACAAGTTAACAGATCATTGTGTGGAATGGAAATGACTGTGCCCATTCAACAGATCTCCGCGAGCGATCTGCATCCATCTACCATCAGAAAGGCTGCCAAAAAAGCATCTCTTCACTCCATCTCTCTCTCTCTCTCTCTCTCTCTCTCTCTGTCTGTCATCATCCCTCCCCTCCACTGAAGAGGGGAGAGAAAAGACGCAAAGAGAAGAGAGAGGAGAAGAGACCCTGGGCAAAGCAACATGAAAGAGAGACAGAGCATCAAATATTCCAGAAACTCCCCTCTTTGATTTAGAAGCAAGCCCTTAGGAAGACACTCTGAAATGGAGACAGAGACAGAGAGAGAGAGAGAGAGAAAGAGAGAGAGAGAGATATTCAGTGGTATCTCAAAGGACGTAACAAGAAGGGTGTGTTAGGGCGCCAAGCCAATTAAGTTTTTTTGTTTCACAGTATAAAAAAAGCACATCTTACACACGACAACTCTCACTTGCAATGAATATCTAAACAGGCAGTCAACCCTTTTCTCTTAGAAGTGAAACATACTCACACACCCACATGTTCTTAACAAAGCCTGTTGATATCATCAGCTAATTGTCGAAGTCTTTGACGAGACGGTGGGTGGAACTAATGACTAAAAGATTGAGAGCTGGTGCTGGCAAACGGAGAAAAGGAAACACCAAACGGTTGAGGAAGTGTCTGAACTTCCAGTCCTGAACTCCCTTATTGGCCTTCCCAACCACCAGTCTTTTGACTTTTGGCAGAGAGTGAAAGAGAAAAAAACAATTCAAACAACGACTCATACTGAAAACGTGTACATTTGGATTGGTGGCTGCTGGGCATGCATGTGTTGTGTTAAATAAATGAAATGTGACTAAATAAATAAACACATGTCAGTGAAGGGGGAAGGGGGAGGATTGGAGGAAGGCGGGGGTGGGGGGGGGGGGGGTAGTGGTGGCGTTGGTGAGTGGGTGTGAAGTGTTAGAAGCTGAGCGTGTTGATACCAGTGTGTTTGTCGAAACCAGACGGCTGTGGCTGCCTGCAGTGATTGACTTACCACAGAGGGCTGCCTGTTATTAAAATAGCCACCACAGAGAGAGAGAAAGAGAGAGAGAGCAAGCGAGAGAGAGACTTTTAAGGATTACTTTATTGACATAGCAGGGGGAGAGAGAGAGAGAGAGAGAGATACTATCAGCTAATCTTTGATTTGCTTCACACATACAGTATGTGTGTAAACATCAATTGGAGATAAAGTCCTGAAACAAATATATAGCCCCATGGCATGTAATACAAGAGGGGCAAATCAGATGGCTACCCTATTTAAAAATCAGTCAGAAATTCAACCAAAATATCATGAGACAGAGTAAGAAAAAGAGAGTGAGGGGGAGTGAAGGGTATAGAGAGAGAGAGAGAGAGAGAGAGAGAGAGAGAGGGGGGGGGGGGGGGGGGGGGGGGAAAGATGTTACCCCGTGAGTGTCCGAACAGAAGTCAATTTATGACTCTGCCACGGCTAACAATAACCAGGCTTGGGCAGCTGCCTCCTCCATCTGAGGCTTCCACTGTCTGCTTTGACAGAAATATAGCTCATCTCTGCACTGGGGGCTTTTATACTGATGGAAAGCCATTTCTACAGCCTCTCTCTACAGGTGACTCCACCCCTAGCCTTTTACACAAACAGAGTAAAGTTTCCCACAAAATACTTCTCCTTCTTCCTGGATTATTCAAACCCATGCCCTGAACAGAGAAATTACAAATTTGTGGTTTTTCTCCTTTTGTGTTGGCTCAGAGATATTAAAATATCATCTTCTTAGGTGGGGTGAATGGATAATCAATATTAACATATTTTTTCATTGCTCTGTTTCTATTGAATAATTGATGTCCCACGCAGTCTTGCTGAGAATGAAATAAGATGTAAGGGCATTAAAATAACTTCCCAGAGATAAAAGAAAATTGATTATTAAAAAAAGGAAGAATAAAGGAGGATCACTAAAATTAAAGAGACAGAGAGAGACCCTAAGGGTTTAGCTTTGCATATAAATGAACGTAAGACTGAGAGACAAAGGGAGGGAGGGGATAACTTTAGGAGAAGTTATGAGGCGGTTTATTTAACTCCTCACGTTGGAGGTTCGACACCAATATTTATTGAAACAATTAGACCCCTTAATCACACTCATTTCATTAGACCCTGTGACTCCCTGACCCTCTTGTTAAACAACCTCTGAGTTATTAATCCTGTATAATGTATTCATAATTCTTCCTTAACAAAATAATGATTATAGTTATTAAAGCGAGCTTGTAGCCCCAAAGTCAGTGCTGCTGTGCAGTAAAGTGTTGGTGTCAGATTTCTTGGCTATAGACTTCACCTCATTAACAGTGACAAGCCCTGGGCCAGAAATGCTGAAAGGCAACATTTACCTTTACAGTAGCGTGTCGACCACACATTGCCCCATTGGCCTCTGTCCCCCAAAACATACAGTCGTATGCTACCAGTGGTCTGAGTCCAGGGAAAAATAAAAAATTAATCTTTTCATTGGGATGTTTTCAAAAAAAAAAAAAAAAATTAAAGAATGGTGGGACATGGTGACTGGTCAAGATGAAGCTTCTAAATCGAAACTAATCGTTCTGCTGTCATGAACTGAGTTGTTAATGCTTTCCCCTATATACAGTATATAACATACAATATTAAATATGAAAGACAATATATAAAATACGAGTTTTATTCAGTCATTATCCTTATTTTAATGGTTAACTAGCCTTCACAATCTTGTGTTTCAAAATGTCTTACATGATTTTACAGGGTCAAAAATATTCAAATTAGTTTTTTTGTTTGTTTTTTTTTAATATCAAAATATATTCAGATGAAAATACTGACTTAACATTCACTGAAATTTATGCCAGAACCTTAAACAAACAGACTTACACCCATGCAAGAGTTTGTCCTGTTGCTATGTTTAGCGGGTTTTCTCTCACAGCTTGGAGTTCTCAACAGCTGGCAGATGTGACATATTCTGATGTCACGTTAAATAGCAGCCTGACCTGGCATGCCTTAATTTGATTGCTTTTCTAATGGAGATGTCCAAACTGCATCTCAAGAGGCTGACAAGAATCAAATGTCACCCTAAGTCATCAGCATGCAAGTGTTCTTTAGCTCGTCAAGGAGAAATGACAACTTGTTTCCGCTGTGAAACGTTTTAGTTCATTTAAATTCTGATACTTGTGCATCTGAGACAACATTCAACGTAACATTGAAGGTCTGTTTCCTTCTTAATAATGATATTGGTAAGTATTTCCATATTGTGGCCGAACGTTACAAGGGTATATATTTACCAAGAGACCAGACCAGACAACGCCACCTAAGGACTTGCACCTTAAGATTCGTAACAATCAACTCAAGCTGATAGGTTCCCCAAAGCACAGACGAGCTGTACAAGAATAGGACAGAGACGTGTGTTCCACTCGATTTGGCAGTTTTATTCAATAAATAAATAGAATGAATCTTAAAGAGGAATACGTCATCAGTAACACAGCTTTATTATAAAATTAGACTGTATAGATAAAAACACTTTAGCCAAGGACAGGGTAAAGAATAGAAATCGCAAGATCGCAAGGGTACTGGCTGTCAAAGCCAGCGTGCCAAACTAAGTATGGGCCGATGAGTGCAGCTACCTGGAGGGGTGGAAGCCAGCTCATCACACTCAAAAGATTCAAAGGGAAACAAGAGTCACATCCACCAGATGCGAAAAAGCATGCGGAGGCGCCGAATGGCCACACAAACGCTAAAGAAAAGAACGAAAGAGGAAACACAGAGGAAAACGAATACAAGGGAAAAAATAAATAAATGAACGGAAACAAAACTTATAAATCAGGCAAAACATATAACCAGGCAAAACATATAACCAGGCAAAACAGCAATGGCAGACTCCGGCGCTCCAGCACATAAGTAGGCACACGCTAATCCGTAGCCCTCGTACACTGCATCATTTGTGGTCACTGTCTACGATGCATGCCTGGGCCGAGACCAAACAAGGAAGGGGGGGGGGGGGGGGAGAGACGGACCTCCTGCAATTCCTGTCTATACCTCACGCGTAGAGAGTGAAGTGAAATGAGCATCTCTCGAATGAGCTGAATCTTCCTGGTTTAAAAACCTTGCAAACACTAAGATAATTGCAGGAACGGAGACACCTGTGGGAAGGGGGAAATGGTGCTTATGAACTACGGTGGCCAAAAAGAGACCCATCGGTCCAGAAAGGTAGCCGGTTACAATATGATCAAAACTGCATCAAAATAACTGCAGTGTCCTTTATTTTGACAATAGAAATCGTCTTTGAAAGCAACACTGCTCATGTACTGTGTGTTTAAAGAGGGTAGAAAAAAAGGAAAAAGACAAGCCCTGGGCCTTGATTGTTCACAGATTCCCTGAAATATGGAGTGATATTGGGAGAATAGAGGCCGATATTGAAGAAATTGATTCGGTTCAAGCCCCGCGGTTTGACAGCTCTGTTCGGAGACTTCAGCAAAATGCAGGGCATAGACCTTCAGCAAGGCCTGACAGTGTTACCTGTTGCCGTGGTGACTCGGTGGGGTAGTCTGGATGTTTCCGGGTGGGGCCTGACAGATGGAAGAGCCGATGACAGAGATGCAAGGAGAGATCCTCTAATGGTAACAGATGATAGCGCTCCACCTTCTTGGCCTTCTCCAGAGAATGTTTTCCGCCTGTGGTTCTGATGCAGTCGGTTAACACAGACTGTGCCAGCCTATTCATCAGGGTGACAATGTTAAATTTCAAGGGCTTTTTCTTTCTTTTTCTTTTTTTTTTTTTTTGCGCTAGGCTTTGGGGCATGAGGGGAACCGTGTGGTGTCATTCTCTGTCAAAGACCTCAGTAACTTATTCTTTCAAGAGCAGGGAGATGAAAGAGGGATACCACAGATGTGTCTCTGAGACCCCATTACTCACCTATTACACTCAATAATCTAATGAAGTGCTGAGTTGACACAATTGATCTAACCCTGTACAAACCTCAAGGTGAGGAGACTAGAAACAGGGGAGCAACTATGAACTTACAGAAAACAGAACAATTAGAACTTCCAACTATGGACCAAAAATCTTAAAAATCTTCTGTCCTCCAGAAATGCACCTTATGAGAAATCAAAGAAGACAAATAAACATGAGTGCATGAAATAGGGAAGCAGAGAAATTTCTAGAGTCTGGGTTGTAGCCACTGCTTAGGTTTCCCAGTGGGCATTGTCAAGATAGTTCTATCAAACATGCTTGAATGCAACTCAAGAGCAAAATGTAAGCCAAAAACAAGACCAAAAAAAAAAAAATCAATGCAAATTAAGAGTACAGATCAATTAAAGGAAATACCCCACAACACTGTGAGACTATCATTTTTTAAAAAGTAGGCTAATATTTTAAGACACAAAAAATATTGATTGTGCACCTTGTGGGAAATTCTTTCCTTTTTATGTCAAAGGTAACCTTTGAAAAGGTTTCCAGACGAGTCAAGGTGTCCAGACAAGTCAGGTTTCATGAAATCACAAATTTGCCCATTTCTCACTGCCGTCTAACAGCTGTCTGTTTCTTTTTTCTTTTTTTTTTTTTTTTTTTTTTTGGGACAGGACAAAATTAGAGAACAGTCTCCTTTACTAAGATAGATGACTGTGTCCATCAGATTGGAAATAGTCCAGAGAGTCCAACCCCTTGTACACGCTGACAAAACTTCACAGGAGTTTGAGCATTTCGGGCGAGTCCTCTCCTGACAAGGTCAGCGCAATTTGGCTGGTTACACCGATATGCTACAGCAAAAATAAATAAATAACTCAATAAAATAAAAGCAAGTGACCCTCTTTTGTTTTTTGTATTTTTTTTTCACACCCAGCCAAATAATTCAATCTTTTCAGGACGAGAGGGAAAAAGTGACTTATGTTTTCCGTACAGGACATATAAAGGACAGACATCAAAAGGCTTTGGCCAGCGTGTCTGACAGGCCTGCTTTGCGTCTCTCCCTCTCGCACTTGACACTGGTAAATTAGATGTCAGAGGCCAGAGGCAGGAGAGAATAACTGCTCTCCCCTAACACAGGTATCTGCAGAACGGAAGGGCCAGCCTCTTAACATTCCTCTGATCCAAACACTATGTCCACACAGAGTGCCGAACCTTCTCAAAGCAGGAGAGAGGAGAGAGAGAGAGAGAGAGAGAGAGAGAGAGAGAGAGAGAGAGAGAGAGAAGAAAAAAAAGGATGAGAGTTGAGGTGATGAATAAGCCTAGCAGTAGCCAGGCAGGATCGAAGCAATTGATCTGAGCAGGTATCTCACTGATAGTTTTGCTCCCTGTCAAACGGGCAACAGGAAGAGATGGATGGTGTTTGATAGAGGAGTGGATTAATGAGAGAAGGAGATAAGGAACAGCCACCTTTTCCCTCCTCTACCAAACACACACACACACACACACACTCACTCACTCACTCTCTTTCTCTTTCTCTCTCGTTCCCACTCACACACACATACAGTATGAATGAGCTGCGTACTTTAGATGACCTGCAATGAAGTGACATGTTATGCTGCTACAGTTACCATCTCTGTAGGCATTTTGGTTTGATCAGTTTGGAATGCGTGCTTATTGTCCAATTTACATTTAACGCTCGGTATAGTTAGATTAAAATGTCATGTTTCAGAGAGTCTGATGTTCCAGAATTGAATTACAGCTGTGGCAGTGAAATGAAATAAATAAATAAATAAATAAATAAATCAAAGACGCTCTTGTCAGAACACTTCCTCTAAATCCGCTTATAAATGGAGGTTTTATGACTGATATTAATTTCTTTAATGTGAGGGAGAAACAGTTGCAGCCGTCGTCACATTTTTTTTTTATTTGCCTAATAAAAACTGACAGAAATTACGAAATGGTTGTCACAATTTTCTTTCTCCTTACTGGCTTGTCCTTTATTTTACAGCAAATCTCTTTCCAAACCTACGCTTTAACGTTCAGAGCCCAATCAAAGCATAAGTAAGAAGTTTTAATAGTCATACCATCACATCACGCTCTCCTGCTGTGTGACCCCGGGTGTGTGCTGAGAGTACAGGAAGCTTGGAGATGACAGTTGTAAAACAGACAGTCTGCATTTGCCACCACTCACCCCCCAGGGACAGTGCGTTTGCTTAAATGGCCTAAACACTGGCTTGGAAAGCACTCTTCTCTTTCTGTCGTCAGTCAACCTTTTTACAAAGCGAGGCACTGTAAGTGCTTTTGGACCAAATTACTTGTTTTAGCCAATTTACTCGGCCAATTTATGCGGTTTCTCCCTGTAGGTGCATTTGACAATGCTGTCACTTTTTGATTGCCTCTCCCTGAATATGGAGTACCCTTCCGGAGAGCAATCCACAGATGTGACGGGCAGGGGTTAGTGACACTGGAGCTGAGCGAAGTTTTCAGGCTGTGTACGAGAGGCTCTAAAGAATGATGACACACAGTAACTTTTCTGTACTTTCAGCCCAATCGATTCTGTGCTCAGCATTTTTGTGAATCCCCCAACAACATCAGGTGATGATATGATTTCTAACAGATATTACGCAAATATTCACTTTCAGGACCAAGTCAGAGGTTGCTTGCATCTCAACAAGTTGTGTTTCGACACCTCCAGAAATAATTCCAAAAAAACATATTAACAAATCTTCATATAGTTATCAAATCTAGCAATGTATTATTTTTACTATTTTTATTATTATTATTATTATTATTATTATTATTGTTGGTGTTATTATTTGTGATTCCAAATGAGTAGTTGCAGAACCAAATAGAACCACCTATCCAACCAAAATGGGGTAAGTTTATAAGCCACTGGCAATGTTGAGCGAACAAATGAAAATTTATCAAGTACAAGGGAATGAAAGAGGCTGAATCACAGCTTTAACTCAATCTGTGTTGGTTTGATGGGTTTAGAGAACTGTTTAATTTAGTTTGGTGTGGAGCATTGGTAGAAGTGAACTAGCCTCCAGCCAGAGCAGACATCTTCAGCCTTGTCCTCTCCACCAACATGAAACAAAAGGTAGCAATAATGATTGGTTTGGTAACGTTACAATAACATGGAAGGGAGAAGTAGCTATGTGATTAACTACTGCCTTGGAAATCCCTTCTCTCTTCTTTTTTTTCTCCTCTTTTTCTTTTTTTTTTTTTTTTTTGTTTTTGTCACCAGGCTCCTCCTCACCGGGACTCTAATTAAGAAACAACACCGTAGGACACCCATTCTCTTCACTTCATTTTCCTCTCATTTTCAGTGTGCAGGGTTAAGAGTTTTATGCATCCTGACAAAAAAAAAAAAAAAAAAGACTTCATACATCCTCACACTCGCTCATCACAAACAAAGACTAAGGAAGGTGAGAGAACTCACTTTTTGAAGTTCAAGAAGGTGAAGCAAATTAAACCAGTTCCCTGTGATGCATCTTAACAGCCTAGCATTGTTCTCTCCTGTCATTTTCTCTGCACACTTCAAGGCTAAAAAGATGGAAAGGGTGAGAACAGGGCGTGCTATTTTAGGGAGTTTTCAAACGAAATGAGTGAAGGATCCCAGGGGGCTCTGGATTATAGAGGAGCTATTGACCCAGGGGATGTTGAGGCACGCTAGCAAGTGAGCACAGAACTTAAGCTTGCAACAACAGGCAAAAGCGTGTCAGAGCACTGGAGATACATAAGTAATACTTGTCCGTTTCAACATAGTTCAACATGGCTCCATGACTTCAAAAAAAAAGAAGCACACCAAAAAAAAAAAAAAGAAGAAAAAAACAAAAAGAAACAAAACAAAAGAAAAACATTTAATCTCTCCTAAGAAAAGTGTGTGTTTGCTGTTGGCCACCATTTGTAAGGTTGTGGAGTCATTTGTTTTACAATTCCAATTCAGTATAACCAATAACGCTGAAACATATATAAATGTTCTGAACCATCAAGAGCATCAAAGGAACATACTTAAATATTTGTAATACATCCTAATTTTGTGTCTCAAAGTAAACATTCAGAGGAAAATCTAATTAAATATTTATCCAATGTTTCTGAGTAATATATAGCTTAAAAGGGAACATTTAGCGACAGCATCTGTTGCAGAGGAAATCCCATCAATATGACTTTTACAGGTGCACCTATGGTCAATTACAGTAAGAATAAATATTTATATTCTGTCATCCACTCAATGGCCATTCACCTTCAGAGTTTCAGAATTCCGTTTAGGAGCACCTGAAATCAATGACCATTTCCTTAGTCTAGGAAGCTGTTTCTGCAAAAGGGGTCAATGTGTCCATCGCCAGCTGGAGCTGTTCACCTGAGCTGAACATGGACTGGATGGCAGTATCCTCAGAGGACTTGAACAAGAGCAAGTCAGGGTCAGTGCACATACAGTCATCCATGTACAAGGTGAAGTGTACCAGGGGGATCAGAGAGGCCTTGAGAACTGTTCAGATGGACACAGAAAAGCTGCGGTGGCCATCACATCTCACTGTCTCTTATCCGACGCCTGCGTTGATTAGGAGGAACAGATCACTCAGCATTAGGTGGGGATTGACCTTCTTCTGAAGTAGATGAAATGCTGGAACTGCAGAGTGTTAAACAAACCGGGGGTAAGTCAATGAACATCATTCTGGCCTGGTTTTTCTGTGAGTCACGATGGGTACGATGCAGCAGAGACAGAACAATGGGCCCCTTTCACCAACCGTTCTTAAGACCAGATTTGTTCTTAAAACTCACTTAGGCAGTTTTCTGACATTCACCAATGTTTCCTTTCCTTTCCTGCTGGTGAATGATGCCCAATGTTATTAACATCCATGTTCTTCTTGTGAGTAAATCCTCACAATCAACTGAGATAGATCCCCAAGTACTGATATTAGAAAATTATAAATGAGCTGTCTTTTCTCGTAACTTTGCATGTGACAGAGGATTCCCATATGGCTGTAATAGAATGCTAGGGAATGGTTGAACATCTAACAGATGAACTACGGAAGTTTTCCATGGCAGATTGTCAGAAGGTGACCAGTGATAGTGTCAGGTCCGGCTGTCTCATTGGGCTTAAGTCTTTAAAAACAACTTCAGTCCCCTAAATTAGGGCGGTTACTGTGAATGAATTTGGAGAGGGTTTTTTTTCTTTCTATAATGAAAGCAGTCCATTAAAATCCACAATAGAAATCGTTCAAGTTCTCAGAAAAGTTGGCAAGACTTCTTGCTATGGGACATAGTGTATTAGAGTTTGTTGATAACCTGTTGAGTCTATTCAATGCATTCCTGGTTTTACTGTTCTGGAATTTCTCTCCTGTTACCCTACACCCACTCTGAGTGACCTTCATTTGCTTGTTGGATTTACTTTGTGTAAGTTTTGACCCAAACTTTTTTGTTTTTCCCCCTGGGTTTAATGCAATTTTCTCTTTGAGCGTTTTTGAGATCTTTTGAGATTTGTGGCTTATAGTTATAATTATAGTAGTTACAGGAAATCTAGGCTGTCTATAAAGGCAGAACAACCTCTTGTCATAGAGTCTTAATGGGAATGGACATATGCGCTGAGCTTCAGGTTCAGTATTGTGACACAGTCCACAGTCAGAGCACTCAAAAAGCCCGAGATCATACACAGCAAACAGGGCAATAGAGGTAAGATAAAGAGTGCATTTCAAATTGCAGAAACAAGGTCAAAACACAGCAAATACTAACAGGGAAGACATGCATGACTCAGTTTTCTTGGAGAACAAGCAGACTTTGCAAACAAAGGCCAGAGAGAAGGGAGCATAAATACACAGAAACCTGATGAGATAATGAACAGGGAACAGGTGCATATGACAATGAGTACATGAGCTAACTGCACACCTGATTAATGAGCTAATGAAATGGAGAGCTGATAGGCTGGAAGAGAGGGAGGTGGAGACAGAGGTGTGATACTGCTTCATGGAATTTTACATGCTGTACACCGATAGCTGCTTGTAGACTAGCATATCGTACAAGAACTGGTCATTTCTTTTTGTTTTTTTACATTTTCATATCGGAGGTCAAGCGTTTTCCTTCCAATGTGCCACAAGTGACATGATGGTTTATGGATGGTGTTTTGGTGAGTTCAGAAGAACTCCATACTAAATGAAAGTAAACTAGGACTGACTGTTCTGGTGTGCTCTCTGCATTTTGTAGTAGTCTCTGTTGTGCAAGACACACTGCCAGAGGCTGGGACGTTAACAAGCACAAGTGTCGCTTAACCAAATCCACGTGGGAGCCAATTTAATTTTAAATGAAATCATTTAATTTAATAATTAAATATGTTATTTCTAACTGAAAATCAGTTGTTTTTTTAGTCTGATGGGCAACACTGTCACAAACATGCTGTTATTGTTGGGGGGGGGGGGGGCTACTCAGTCCATGTGGGGGGCCCCCCCAGGGGAAGTGACACTGCATGCATTTTCACCATTGTAAAGCAGTAATTAACTGAGCAAATTTCAAGCAATGCATACATCTTGAGCATTAGCCCCTATGTGCAGAACATGAAATCATTATTGTCTTTTCACTGTCATTCAAATCATGTATTCTCAGGAAAACATACAGGACTGAAAAAGTACAGCTGCATTGTCATGTGAATGTCCACTCTTCCTTTATAACAGCATTCAGCATCCAGAGGTGATATCACATCCCTCCCAATTGACAGAATAGCAAGTCCACTTTTTTTTTCTATGGCAAGTTTTAAATTGGAAGAACTACACACTCCCCTAAAAGAATCTTGACTGATATGGTCAATAAAATTCTGAAAGTTACTCCTGTCTTTGAAAATATAACCCCAGTCTTTCTTTTTTTTTTTTTGGAATTGAAAGGCCTTCAAGTGCTGTGCTGCTTCTTTGAGGAATGATTTGTCCGAGTTCTCTGTTTCATAAAAGAAGTCTTCACAACTGATGTCATACAGCGTTCTATCAGACAATGTCATTGTCACATCATTTTTTGGGTCATTTCATGGAATGTACCAGCAAACCTTAAGCCCACCAACAAATCTATGTAATCGGTACAACTTTAAGGTCATTTATGTGAAAGCTTTGCGGTCTAGCCATCTTCGTCTTGTTCTGGATTCATCGTGGTTTAATCTGTCATATTACGCTTGTGACACTTCACTTCATGTTAGCATCCACATTTGCTGAAGGTCTTGCGACACATATAGGAAACATTTCAGATGAAACATATTGCCTTATAATTGTTATAACTGAGCTATGATGTTCCATCAAGCGACTGGACCACAACAAATCCCCACCTCTGATTGTATAAAATGAAAACTAATTAACATCTTCTGGTAAACCTTCATGACTAAATGCCGGTCTGGTGGTAACTGTTAGCCATCTTTGCGCCAAATTATTATTTTTTCTCTACGCTGAACAGTTGTAATTGCTCCCCTCGTTCTCCATTACAAAGAAAGAAAAAAAAATGAAGAGGCCATCTTCGTGGTAACAGAGAAAACTCTGGAGTGTTGATTTGATCGATTCAGAGCCTGCTCCTTAGAGTTATCCTATTCCTCACTGATGTTTGAATTTATTTATGGCCAGGCAACAAACTGATATTGTGCTGATTATCAGGGCGGTTCACTCTGGGTAATGGTGTTTAATGAGCACTCGACTCAGTCTGACCTTTGAAACAGTGGTTGGCACTACTCCTTGGGCTAAGCCACACTCCTGAGGGGCTGTCTGCCACACATTGGCCTCCTGTTACTAGAAATAAATTGCCTTTTCTTTGAACTGGTCAAAACAACAACAGTCAAAAAATGTCATTATTGTTCCCCACATTGGCTATACTTGTGGAAAAAAGTCAATAGCGCCTATAATTGCACTGTCTCCTCAAACCCACAGAGATGGGTTGACAGACATCACAACAGTGATGCACATACCAACTTTTTTGGACTCCTACCAACCCATGCTTTTGAAAAATAGACCAGCATGTAATCTTTCAAACTTGAGAACCAGAACCAAGCCTGACCCTGACCCTGACCCATAAAATTACGATGAAAAATATTCAAACATTTCTGTGGACAATATGTATAACATGTCAACAACAAAACATCCTAAAGTGTGTTTTTTCATCATTTTTTTTCTCTCCTGTGATATGGCTATTCTAAGCCTTATTCTGTCACAAAGAGTAGACTGTTAATGATTATAAAACTACAAAACTCCTGTTTTTTGCCCAGATTTTCTTTTGTCCCTCTGTCATTTTCATTTTTACCTTTCCATTTTGTGTTTTTCTTCTAACACTGTCCAACTCTGCAGTGATCATTGCTATTGTGTCCTCTCTCACCTCCTTGCTCAAATACATATAGTGCCATATGTTTATGTAAAACCATTCAGCACAAAAATGTTTTTTTTTTTTTTTTATAAAATGCTTACATATTTTATATACTATTTTCCCTTTTACTCACATATTGATCAAGACCCATTCCACATGACCTGAAAAAGATTATTTTCAAATGAGAGGCCCTATCCCAGTGGTACAGTGGCCAAACGCCCTGTGGGTATGAGAGTGTAATTAAAGTCTTTGCTGAACTATTTAATTTCATGATGTTGTTATTTACACCTAATGACCGTTATGTTACAAAAGATATACAACACAGTCTGAGCATTAACAATGAGAATCAATCTTATATCGGAAACTGTTCCATTAAAACTCTTTTTATATATGTATTTCTATCATACACTATGAAGCCTTACTATGCTGTAAGACTGAAAGAGAGTAGAGAGTTCTCTTGATGGACAAGGCCTATCCTTAGGGCATGTCAGGACAGTATCTTGATAACAATGAAGTCACAAGTCACACAACATAGTGTGACCGTCAGTATTACGTGACTCGAGCAGTTTATTTTTGTTAAGCTTGTGAGCGCTTGCAGACACCAATGAGCAAATAACTCACATTCTTGAGCCATTACTAACATCATTCTCTGTTTATTTATCCAGATGGAGCATATTTTGTTGTGAATAGAGTGGTGATGAGATTGAATGGTTGTGATTCACGAGCGCTAGGCAGCTAGCACTGCATAATTCTGTTAGCGACAAGATTCAACAACAGTTTGTCAAAGGCACTGCATGATGCTGCCATGTCATTTCTGTCTAATTAATCATTAGGATCCCTGCCCTTCTTTATTTATTCCCTTATTTCAGATAAACAGAGCAAAGGATGAATATGAAACAAGAGATAAACAATCGATTTGGTTGTGCCACAACAGGGGACTGAAGGCTGATTTTTAATTCTCTCTCTCTCTCTCTATTTTTGAAAGTCTCCTTTCACTTCAGCAAAATCAAATTATGTAACATGACTGACAGCTCTGTCGGGCGACGTCTCTCTTTTTGCTCCCTGTTTTCGTTCATCTGTCTTTCCTCCTTCACCAGCTCGGCGTCTCCATAGCTATTAGCTCGCTAATGTAACCATCTGCTCTGAGGTAAATTCATCTTAGGCATAAGAAATCTGAAACAATGTGATGTTCAGCAAACACCCTGGGTTCCCTGCCTGCACTGATGTATCTGTGCTAATTAATGGGTTATGTGAGTGCACTGGCATGGGGCAATGTCTTGTGTTCTTTCAGTCTGAAATTAGCACTTGGTAATGGTAGAATTGTCTTGCAGAAAGTGAACAGCAACCATAGAAATATTTCTGAGAGGTGTGTTCTTACTTTTTTTCTTAGCAGGTTTTGAGACGTGAAATGAAAAGTGTTTGTCCTCAAGTGGCTTTCTCTGAACAAAACACTTTTATAAAACTTTCTGAGGTAAGACACAGGGTAAAAAAGTATTACTACAGGGCAATTCAGAGTCCTGAATTGTGTCTCCTTTACGTGCCAGGTTCTTGCGTTGTGACAAAACACTTTCATGTCTCAAGAGGTAAATGTATACTGAGCATTAAAAAAAAATCTTTAAGAGGACCTTTTGAAATGTTTTTTATGAAAGAAATGTACAGTGACACAGTTTAGGTACTTTACTAAACAGACACAACTTAGCGAATAACATGCTGTTTTCCAAATTGTGTCATTTTTTCATTGTACATTTTTTTCAGACACGTGTCGTACATTTGCTCTTAAAATATTTCAAAGAGTGCCCTCTTAAAGATTTGCAAAGGTTTTTTTTTTTTTTTTTAATTCATTTTTCTTCTTTTTTTAAGCTATGTATATATCTTAGCCATATAAGTTCTGGTGGAATCCTTAACTACAAGCATCTCTCTGAGAGCTCCAGTAAGGCCATGTCTGAAGAGATGGTATGTGATGTGGGAGGTTATATTAATTCGATGGAGGTTCTGTTGAGTGCCTTGTAGTGATGGTACATTCCATTTGGACACCCTTCCTCTCAGCACACAGGATGGGGCAGCTTATGCGTGCTGACATGTCCAGGCCTGTTCTTACACAACCGCTGGTAATGTGGCTCTGCAGCCCTGTCAGAAGGGCTGCAAAGCACTGAACCTCTGGTATTTTTAATCGCATTACCTTACATACCCATTGATTCAAAGCACAGTTCAGCTGAGGCAAAAGAAATATATAAGAGAGCTTTGTCTTTCAGATCTTGGTTGCTAATGAGTACAAATGACTTTAAATGTCCTATCACGTATTGGTGTCAAAAGAAAGGGCTTTTTCCTCTCATCACCTCCCTTCATGGATATCCAGCCTCAGAAGCTTTATGTATTAAAATACATATCTATCTTCATGTAGTGCACTTTGAGTACTAACATTAGTATCCTATCAGAAACCTAACACTATTTATTTATTTGTTTTACTGAAAAAAGACATTGACTCAAGGCATACCTATGATATTATTATTATTGTTGTTGTTGTTGTTGTTGTTATTGCTATTATTATTATTATTATGGTTGTTTTTGTTGTTGATGCTGCTGCTGTTGTTTTGTTGTTGTTGTTATTATTATCATTAGCAATAACAACAACAACAGCAATGACAATAAAAATAATAATTAGAAGAAGAAGAAGCAGCAGCAGTAGCAGTAGTTGTAGTTGTAGTTGAAGTAGTAGAGAAACCAGTACTCACCACTCTGCTTGGTTTTTGGTTTTTTGTTTGTTTTTTGTTTTTTATGTTTTGTTTTGTTTTGTTTTGTTTTTTTCATTTACCCTAGAAAAGCAATGGGCATTTCCTAACCCAGCATCTCAAGATTCAAAACCTGGCAACTGAATTATTGATCAGGGCAAGCCGAATTGAATGCTGCTAAGTTATGGTTGTTTGGCGTGGAGATAGTGTTCCTGTCCAGATTCCTCTGAACTAGACAGAAAATAGCTCAAAGTTTTTTTTACATTTTTTTTCCCTTTCAATATCTCCCATCTGTCTTTCATCTGTCATCTGCCTTTCGCTGTACATACTATGTACTCCAACTGTCTAATTCTTTTATTTTTCTTGTCAACATACAATACTTCCTTGCTGTCATTCCAGAAGACGCACATCTGTATAAATGGGATTAGAAGCACATCAGAAATGTTTATCATCAATTTGCAGTATGAAGCTTAAAAACCTCCATTTCCATTTGACCTGGGCCTTTGAAAAATTGATGTGCTCGCAGACATGCACTGGTTCAATTCGCTGTGTGTGCAGATGTCTCACGGCTAAATTATTCAAAACCATAAATGCAGTAACAATTTAATTGAAGTGCATAGAGCTTAAAGGAACACGCAGAAAGAAATCCTTATTTTAGCCGCCGCTAGCGTACCTCTATTTACCTCAGATTTTCTTTTTTTTTTTTTTTTTTCTTTATGTAAATGTTGGTGATTGGATATGATAATTATCAACAGCATGAATGTCTGTCATTGAACCCACCCCCCATCTTAGCGATCACGTTAGCTGGTCGTGTTTTATATTGAAATAACATATTCAAAACAAAAGCATTACAGCTTGATTGATTGTTTCATTATTTGCTTGTGTGATTTCTGTGCTGTGAACATCTGTCCAATTTGCTGCATATAAGCTTCAGGTAGTGATTAGTACTTGATATACTGCTCTGATTTAGCTATTAGATGAATAATTATATATTAGGTTATTTATATGATTTCTTTTTTAAACAAAGAAATCCACCTGTGATCAAGAGCTAAAATTCCTTGCATCATTAACAGGAGAAGGTGCACATTCGTTGAAATACTTCGTGAGTCTGTTCAATTCTGAATTGGGTGTTTACCTCTAGCGCTTGTTGTTTGTCTATAAATTGCCTTCAGTCAATAATTGCATGGAAGTCAGTCTCTTATTATTCTGCCTGATAAGTGAAGGGCCAGTCAGTCAATAAACATCCATGCTTGAGCATAAATATATGTAATCTGATCGATAAAAATAGCGTAATATATTCAGAGACTGAGATTATTGCAATGATTGTTGTCAGACACGGCTTCAGGTCTTGCTGATTTAATTTGGAGATAGAGTTTCTGCAGGGGCAGAAGTTTGACAATACCAAAAAATAATAATAAAATAAATAAATAAAAGATTTGCAGACATTTTATCCAAGGTGCACTCTCATAATGCGGAAGAAGAGAAGGCTGAGTCAGGTCTGGGTATTTGCTTTGATGGAGGGCATGGAGTTTATTGTTGTTCTTTTCTGTTTGTTTTTCTGTATTCTCTTCCTTTTTCTTTTCCACTTTTTTGTTGCATGGAGCATGTTTGACATGTGTGAACAGGAGGGTTGAGAGGAAACTTCAGTTCAATCATAATCTTCACATATGTTTATAGCCTGAAGTTGATCAATACAATGCATTGCTTTCTTTTACAGAAAAAGAGAGAGAGAGATAAAAAAGATAAAATAAGATTCATACATAGATTGAGTCTAGTAATGTACTATTATTAATTACATGTATTGGGGAAGCCTGTAAGTTTACCTGAATCCTGAAACTGGGAGAAAGCTTTATTTTATTTACTTATTTATTCATTTATTCATTATTGGTGTTTGGCTCAAAAATGAATTCTGAGCATAAAAATGGAGGGGGGGGGGGGGGGGGTGTGGAGATAAGAAGACCGAATGAGAAATGATGATCTACAATATTTTAAACATCCGCAGGAGACCAACGATACGATCTGCTCTCCAGTCACTTTTGTTTGGAATGTGGACAAATGCTATCGCAGCAAATTACATCAAAAGGCAGGAGCTGATATCTCTCCCCATCCATCCCTTCTGCTTCTGCAACCAGATAACCCCACCACTCTACCTTCACACACACCACACCACACCACACCACTGCTCCACTCGCAGATATGAACGAATCCCGAAACTCTGGCGTAATCGATGCCTTTTCCCCAGCTTTCTTAGCACATCTTTGAAGCTTGTCCCGTGATCTGGCAGGGACTAATGAGCGTAATGGTGTCTGACAGAAGGCACACACAAATTCTGAACGTGTCATAAGCATGACCAGAACAGATTTGCTTTTGACTTAGGCGCAAGAATCACTACTGTCACTGCATCTACAAAGGAACACTGGGGACCTGAGACATATGTATGTTGACACATATGTATGGTATGTATACATATTCAGTGTGTATACATATTCAGTATGTACGTAGATGTATGTAGGTGAATGTGTGTGTGTGTGTATGTGTATCACGTGATGTGCAGTCTGAAACATGCCACTTCTTATCAGTGACTCCTACATGCTAATGTACGCTCTCTCTCTCTCTCTCTCTCTCTCTCTCTCTCTCTCTCTCTCTCTCTGTCTCTTTTTACGGCAGGTTATTCCATGTTATTAGATATAATTTCCCTCTGTGCACGACCCTCATTTATGACCATGTTCTTCATTGTAATATTGAGTGTAACAAAGGTCAAGAATGCAGCCACGCTCAAAGAGTTGGATTATTGCCTACACACCTACACACAAGCCCCCCCCCCCCAACACTTACACACACACACACACACACACACACACACACACATCCACTATCACAAGCCACAGAGCACCTTGAATATTTGTTCGTGCCCATAGCGCTGCTCCTGAGATGATGAGATTTCTTCCATGGCTTCTGCCTCATTAGACAACCACACAATACCCGCTGTGACATGACATGCATGCTACAAACAACACCACACCACCTTCACACAATCCACAACATGCATCTTTTATTTGAAATTCTAAGCCTTGTTTGCCATCTCTGACACTGTTCTGCTTGGCTTCTCACACATATATTTCCCACCTGGATAATCCACATGTGATCAAAAATGAAAAAAAAAAAAAAAAAAAAAAAATACAAAACAAGAATCGTCATTTGAACGTGTGTTTTGTTTGCTTTCACATATAGGCTATATAATGCATCTGTTTCTTAGAGAGGGATTTCCTGTTTAGGGCATATCTGTTCTCAGTCTGACAATGGAAACCAAACAAGTGCCCGTAAAACTTTTCACATGGGACAGACAAAGCTCTCTCTCTCGCTCTCTCTCTCTCTCTCTCTGTGTGTGTGTGTGTGTGTGTGTGTGTGTGTGCGTGCACTCGCGCGCATGTGTACGTATGTGTGTCATCCCCTGCGGAGTTAATTAGGTGCATCTGGGGAATATAAATCAACCCAGTCTAGGTGAAAGAGGGAGGGAGACAGTGAGTGAAAGGGGTGGTGGGTAGTGGTGGTGGGGGGGCCTTGGGGACTGAGCTGAGCTGGGACGTGACAGTGTCTGATCCATCGAGTGACCTCCTCTAAGACAAATGGCCCGCCGAACCATCCATCTCCCCGGCGTGGCAGCCACGACCGGCAGGAGGTTTTGATTAACCTATTCAAATCCTCGTCTCTTGCCAGTCTTCCTTCACTATAGCTCTCTCCCATTTTCTCTCCTTCTCTTCCTCAACACTTCCTATGGAAATCCGCAGGAGTCGGATACCCGAGCCTGTGAAATGGTGAGAAACACTGGAAAGCGCGCACGCAGGGATATCGGGGGAGACCAGCCGCGCTGCTTTTCCTCATTTTTTTTTGTCCTCCTCTTCTTTGTTTCTCTCATTTTGTTTCCCAAAGGGGACTTTCTCTTGCGTGTCTGTTCCTTTTCTCTGTGAAGAGTTGTCTTACCTGTGGAGGTGAGGGGAATTATCTCTGGCTGGAAGCTGATCTGCGCCCAGTTGGGAGATGATGGAGAGCCAGTGGGCAGCTGGCCCTTCCAGCTCTTTCACTCCTTCGTTGTCTCTCTCTCTCTCTCTCTCTCTCTCTACTCCAGCTTCATTAAGACAGGAGATGTATGTATGCGGCAACCGAGGAGAGGGGGCTCTTTGAAGCTTTCTTCAGTCATTCTCTTGCTTTTCGAAAATTGTTGTTTTTCTGTTGTTTTCACCATAATACATATTTAAATAATTTTAATACATCCATGCCATTAGTCAGAAGCAACATTCTCATCTTCACTCAGTGAGTTTTATTTAAGTTTACACACATCAGAAATCATCAGAGACAGAACTTTCATTTTCACATATCAATACTAGAGATGTCGATTACCGTCTTTTTTTTTTTTCCCACTGTAATCACACAGCTAATTCTTGCAAAAGCAAGAAAAGTTAATGATTGCTGAAATTAAATTAAAGGCTTAACAGACAATGATGCAATTGTGGGGTTATAAATTCAAACAGAGGATGATGTAATCATGACGGATTTGGCATGATGCGTTGAGTCCTCTGTGGAATCTACTGAAGCAGTGTCATGGCTGATAGAAAGCAAATAGGTATTAAAAAAAAAAAAAATGAAATATGTTTTGTTAGTTCCTTTCAGAGAAATGAATGTCAATACCAATAGCCATTTAAAGGAGATTGAACCAAATCATCCCAGATCCTGGGTGCACACTGCAAACTTTTTTTTTTCCCCCTGACACCTGTGCTCACAAGTGCTCTAAATGAACAAGTTTCTGATGGTTGACATATCAGATCTGAACAGTAGAATGTAAATGCATTTTTGTTGCAACTGTAATTATCCTGATACTTTCAGATTTAGCATCTAGCATCAAGAGTAATTTAATTGTTAGTCAAATCCATGCAAATCTGCATTGGCTAGACCGAAGTCACAACTGGAGTGCACTGCAATGACCGGATGTTCCTGCTTCTCTCACGAACGTTGACAAAGCGTGCAAAGCAAATATGCATTTATAGTTAATGTGCATACCATTGTATGTTTATATACATTATATATATGTGTGTGTGTGTGTGTGTGTGTGTGTGTGTGCGCGTATATAAATAGATAAATCATGAGTTAGTAAGCCAGTATGTTGCAGGAACCACCATCACACTGTGTTTGGAACAATACAATACGAGAGAGGTGTTCTTGACTTTTCGACAATAAAAAAGACAAAAAAGTTCTCAGAAGATTTTTTCTCTCTCACAATCTATGCTATCCCACGTTATTCACAATTTTATCATTTCTGTTGTCACCCAACTTGAGAAAAGGTATGCAGGGAGAGCCGGACTGTGACTGAACCAGTCAGGAAGTGCAGCAACTTTTTAATATTTATGGCACACTGACGCTCACAAAGGTTAATTTTCATATCTAAGGGAAGATTTCAAAAACCCACCTCGCGTGTAACTTGAAAGGAGGTCTCCAGAGAGGGGACGTAAGTGCTTGCTACACCTCCTCTTCCCTTTCAATACGGGCTGACGGAGTAAATTACCTTCTGATTAGTCTTCTTTAATTATGCAAATTGACTTCATTATCTCAAGTGACTCCAGAGTGTTTTGGTAGCTATTTATTATTGCACTTTCTGAACCGCTTTACCACTGACGAGGTCGGCTTTCCGCTCTGACGCACTCTGCTTCGTCTCCGTGCCATTCAAAAAAAATAAATAAATTAACTTTGCAAAAAAAAAAAAAATCACATTTTGGATAATCTCTTGGGTATTGTCTGACACAATTTTCGCCCTGCCTCTGTGCAAAGAAGTCATTAAGCTAATGCCTATTGTGGTAAACAAGGATGCGGTGGATGTCTCTCATTGCTCTCTCTTTTTCTCTATTCCTCCCTCTCTCTCTCTCTCTCTCTCTCTCTCTCTCTCTCTCTCCCTCTCTCTTTCTCTCTTTCACTTTTATGCTGCTTTCTCCCCTCTGTATGAGTCCACACACACATGCACACACACACACGCACACACACGCACACACCCACACACACACACACACAGAGTACAGCTGACAGAGCAGGCCTTCCAAGTAGAGCCATCCACTAGCTCTTGTGGCATTTTTCTGCCATTGGAAATAAGGTTCAGTGTTAAGGATGTGGCATAAGTGGAACTGCTCATAGAGAAGAGCAGAGCTAAGGAAACAGACTGTCATGTTACAGACCAGCTGTCACAGCAAATCACTAGGAGCCATTCACATGGACAAAGAAGGCCAAACGCACAATATGCACAACATACTTTCGTAATATGAAACATTCAACACAAACATGCAGCCTCCTAGCTTATCTGTCGGCCATTTGGATAAATATTAAATATGATTTTTGCTCTCTAAAAATAACACGAGGCACACACCATAAGCTTCAACCCAGCCAATGTCAAAACCGTTGCCTTGCGGAAATGAAGTGCTGTTTGAGGAGGTTTTTTGAAGGCGGTCTATAAGCTCACTGCCTGTCAGCTTCATAAACATGGACTAATGTCTTCATTTACACTCATTGACTACTTCGTCAGCTGCCCCAAACATTTTGAGGTTGTAAATATAAATATTGTACAGATTTCTCTTTATGCCCCTATACATATTCACGGATGTTTACGACAATGTGCTGCAGTGCTAATTGCCCTATAATATTCCTGTTTTTTTTTTTTTGTCATCTCTTAACCATATATTTTCATGCCACTGGTGACAAAAAGTGCCAGGTAGTAGCAGAGCCTTATTCTGCCACACAGTAGATCTCCTTAGAGACAAGCCACAGGCAAGTCCTGCATTTTTAATTTTTTTTTTTTTTAAGAACGATTTTTGTAGGCCCCTACATATTTGAACCCTTTATGGTTTTGTGAACAACGCAATGTATTCAAAGATCCATCAACACGAGGCAACGCTGATACTCTTTCCTCATCTGGCAAAAATCCAATCGGTGTTTCACTGAGTTGGGGCTGACAATCGCATGTTAACGGCCCTGGCTCATCTTGGTTACAGACCTCCTCAGACACGCTGAGTCCTTGGATTGATATGTACCCATCCAAATGTCAACACATGAATATTTATGACTCTCTCTCTCTCTCTCTCTCTCTCTCTCTCTCTCTCGCTGCTATAATATCATTCATTGCTAACCTACTTTTTCCACAGATGGATTAATTGGAGATTTGAATAATATTTGTTCACCAAGAGTTTCCATTTCCAATCTCAATAGCCAGAAGTCTTAAGAACACAGCTCATCTTTGAAAGCGAATTTAAGGAATGAGTGAAGTATTTACCATTTGCACAAACAGACAGAAAGAAAGAAAGAAAGAAAGAAAGAAAGAAAGAAAGAAAGAAAGAAAGAAAGAAAGAAAAAAAAATCCACCCACGTTTGAAAATGAGCTATACTGAGACTGTGCAAGCACTCAGTATGCATTGCTGATTCAATGCACCATTGATTCTGTGAATTCAGCTTTCATGTCGAGGTTTGTTACTGAGCTGATTCTGCCATGTGAAATACCTGCTCAGTGTTACTTTTTCCATTAAATGACTCAAAGGACAGTATTAATTGCACATTGTTGGAGAGAATCCTTATTCCAGACATGAAGAAAGTCAGATGTATATGTGGGATTGGATATGAAGCGCCAAGAGTTACATTTACGTTTCTCAAAGGTTAAATACTGGGTTTTTACCATATGATTTAAAAGGTAAACAAACTGATGTTGCTTTTATACGAGGTGAGCCATTTGTTTTCTCGACTTTATGTAACACTGCAGCGTATTGGTGGAATAATTATCCTTTTCTTTCTGCATGTCATTTAAATGTCTGATATACATAAATATCACTGACATGCATGCAACGTCTTAAACGTGTAATTTCTAGGCATTTCCTGTATGATTCAGAAGCCGTGATGAAACAGAGAGATCGAGAGGGAAGCAGAGGAAGGGAAGGCTTCCACGCTTATACACCCCTGCATGCCACACATGGCAGAGGATAACAGCCCTGTCTGTGAAACAGAGCCTGCAGAATCATTCCAGCCCACACAATAAACCAGATATGTCCAAACATATACGCCAGTACACGAGCGCCTGCACACACACGCACACGCGTGCGCACACACACGCACGCAGGTACGTACGCAAGCACACACACAGGCACAAACCACACGTACTTTCACACATTCTCTTTCTCACACACACACACACATACGTGCACACACACACATGCGCACGCACACACACGCAGGTACGTATGCAAGCACACACACAGGCACAAACCACACGTACTTTCACACATTCTCTTTCTCACACACACACACACACACACATACGCGCACACACACACGCATGCTCGCACGTACGTACGCAAGCACACACATAGGCACAAACCACACATACTTTCATACATTCTCTTTCTCACACACACAGATACACACACAGTCACAAACACACACACACACACACACACACACAGACACAAACACACACAGACACACACACACACACACACACACACACACACACACACACACACACACAACATGAATGATTTAGCTCTGTGTGTGTTCATGAGACTATGTGGCTAGGTTATCAGTGAGAGGAGGCCAGAGAAGAACAGACTGACAGTCAGTGACAGGGTCGTAAAGCACTGTGGGGGGAGCCGGGATGGGCTTATCTGGCCCACACGCTTTTCCTCATATTCTATTCATTCCCCAGCTCACTTGATCCGTCGTATTCACCTGTCTCCACATCTCTCCTGGGTTATTTATAGTGCCAAGCTGCTACCAACAACCCAATATAAGTAGCCTATGCCACACAGAGGTGCTATCTAAGTCTTTCTCTCTCTCTGTGTCTCTCTCCTTCTCTCTCTCTCTCTCTCTCTCTCTCTCTCTGTCCCCCTCACTCTCTTGTACACATACACACACACACACACAAACACACACTTTTTATTTCTATTAGTCTTTTAGACTGTGTGTGTATGTAGGTGTGTGTGTTTGTGTGCTTGCCTGAACATGTGTGTGCAAATGAATTGCAGATGTGTGAGGAAATTTGACACCTCTCTATGAAAGCATCTTCTCCCATGTTGACAGTGTTTATTAAACTGAGCATTAGCAATAACATTAGCAACTGTGGCCTTGAGTCATGTACACTCCCATATCCACTGACACAACACAGAGTGAGGCAGAGAGAAAGAAAGAAAGAAAGAAAGAAAGAAAGAAAGAAAGAAAGAAAGAAGGAAAGCACGAAGGGACAGATATATAGGTTGATGAAAGTTATAGGGACATACGTAATATAAAGTCTCTGTTCATTAATTTGACAGAACCACAAGTCACTGACTGAAAATGACATGAGCTAGTTCTCAGGAAGCTGCACCTATACAGTGTTATGTCACTGAAACTATCTCTTTGGACCATTCTTTTCCCTCTATGAATATATTTTATACCATGTAGGTACAGTTCTGGTGTGTGTGTGTGTGTGTGTGTGTGTGTGTGCACGCGAAGGTGTGTATGTGTGTGCGTGTTTGTGTGTATGTGTGTGCATGTGTGTGTGTGTGTACACATGGGTGTATATATGTGTGTGTGTGTGTGTGTGTGTGCACACGTAAGTGTGTGTGTGTCTGTGCATGTGTGTGTGCGTGTGTATGTGAGTGAGTATGCGTGGTGTGTGTGCATGTCTGTGCATGGGTGTGTGTGGGTGTGAGTGTGTGCGTGTGTGTGGGTGTGTGTGCATGTGAACATAAAGGGATAGAGAGAGAGTGAGAGGAACTACAGGATAAGACCACAAAGCAGTGAGTTTATTCTGATTTCCGCCGTAGATACTGAACAGCGGAGGTCTCAGGCAGCCTGAGATTAAAAAAAAAAAGGTTACGGCATGCCTTCTCATACTCCACAGATTACAGGCTGGGAAAAAAAAAGAAAGAAAAAAGAAAAAAAAAAGAGAAAAAAAGAACAGCCATGCTGGGAGACGTTCTAATCTCCTCTCTGGCAGGGTTAGCCCCTGTCCTCTTCGAGAGGCTGGACCAGCAAAAATACAAACTTTTGTTAAATTGCTTTATGCTTGCTTTGTAACTCTTACTACTGAATAAAACTGGCTCTTCACAACCTCTGGACTTCTCATGATCTTTTTTTTTTTTTTTTTTTGCGCGCGATCCCTCACTCTTCCATCTCTCCCCTTCTCTGCCCCGGTCTTGGGCCTCACGCGCCTGTGAATCCAGTGCTGGGTTTTATTTTCCTGTAATCTTTTAATGACATGCACTAACTACGCTTTCAGGATTTCTTAAAAGCCAAATCCATTGAGCGGATTCCATCAGGAGATTAGCCAAATAAGAAAAGCATCTTAGAGAGTGAGCTCTAATACATATAATGTGAGCAATGTTTATATTTTTGGTGGAAAAATCCTGAATGGGAAAAAAAAAAAAGTTGCAATCTTTGAAATACCCCCAACTCAATTCCCTTTATTTATTTATTTATTTTTTTGCCCTTATCATTACTCTGTTCACTTGTTTGCTTGATACCCTTCAGAGTTAGTCTTTGTGAGGGATAAAGAGGTGAATCTGAAAAAAAAAAAACTCTCTTTCATTTTGACAGAGAGCAAAGATTTCATATGATATAGAAGTTCACGCTTAACGCGGTTCTAGTTCTTTTATAGCATAGGCAGAATGCGAAAACCTGTTTTCCCAAATTTGTTTTCAGCTGTACACAGAAATGTTGTTTTAACTGCATGGGGTCAGACAGTTTATGCACACATTTAAACATTGCGCGAGCATTGCGTGATTCTGAAAATATGTCTTGTAATGTGTGACTTTGTTTATATAGTCACTGAGTAATATCAGACCTTGTTATTGTTATTGTGAGAACAAGTAAATAGAATAAGTTAATGAACTAAATACATCTAGTTTATGGGCCCACTGTCAGAGGTACAAGACCTAATGCAAGCAAACAAACACATACACACAGATTGAGAGAGAGAGAGAGAGAGAGAGAGAGAGAGAGGGAGAGAGAGATTTGCTTTTCACTTTCTTTTTAAAAACATAACAGCATTTCTCTTCATTGTTCACAACATTTCCATTTCTTTCCCTGACCATTTTCTTAACCTGTACGATTTTGACATGACTTTTGACTATCTCAGTGTATAAGACCATAACACACACAGCACATCAGTTTAAAAGAGCCAGAAGGTTTGAGTGGTCTTGAAATGAGCTACTTCATAACCCAGAGAGCTTCAGAGGAATTTTTTCTTTCTCCTCCGTTAAAAGCGTTATTTATGAAGTGAAAAGAAATATGTCCATCAGCATGGTTCCTTTTCTTCCCTGTGTGCGAAACACTGTGAAATTGTTTGGACTAAACAGAGCAGCAATCGGACTTTAACCTAGCCATCTGGCTGTAGTGTGAATTGAAAATCTTCATGTCAATTTGAGGTTTATTTTTTCCCCATTTGGATGCAAAAAACTTCTCTAATGGCAAACTTATTGGTTGCTCTTGTAATGTTGACACCAGTCGGTCTTATGAAACTATACAAGATAAAAAAACAAAAAAACAATCACCATTTAAATATCATAAACACTCTGTCAAATATATATTGCTTTAATCATCGAAATTGAAAGTTTAGTTTTCTTTTGAAATAGCTTTATTTATCTTGTATAATACTGACACATTTACTCAATAGCAGATACCAGGCTTTTAAAAACACCAATATTAAAACTGTTAGAGCTCACTTTACTTTATTCCGGTTGTTTCTGTGAACATTTTTTTTTAAACTCTTTTACATATGTTTCAGTATATATCGTAACATCTACTCAGCATTTTCAGACTTTTACGT
This sequence comes from Chanos chanos, assembly GCF_902362185.1. Lineage (NCBI taxonomy): Eukaryota > Metazoa > Chordata > Actinopteri > Gonorynchiformes > Chanidae > Chanos > Chanos chanos. Next base: position 12,794,457 of record NC_044503.1, on the reverse strand, counting down.
TGAAAAGCTTTAAGTCCTTATTAGAAAAACAAACAAATAATTTACAGATGATCATTTAGTCCAATGGTCCAGCTTAAATCCAGGAGATCAAATGCTTTTTTTTTTTTTTCTTTCTTTTTAGGTTTTGTTTAAACCATAAAACAAAGCAAAAATATCAATCTTGCAGAGAAGGAGAAGTGAAGGCTTGGTAAGTATTAAAGGTTGATATTTATCCATAACACCACACAGAAAAAAAGAAAGGAAAGAATCGGGGGGGGGGCATTGAACCGACCGGTGGTTGAAGAAAAGTAGAATATTGTCACACATTTTAAGATCCCTCGGTCCTTCATTCATTTATTTATTTCTTTTTCTTTTTTCTTTTTTTTCTTTTTTTTGTCGTATGGCGTTTCGTGTTACGTATAATCCCAGTGTTGGTTTTTGGATGACAATTCTGTAAATGCTAACATGTTCCTCAGAGGTCTCGTGTGTTTTCCCTCCTGCCACAGAGTGAGATTTGAGTATGAGTGGCTGTGGAATCAGGACGGTAAAGAGAATGCGATGGTCTTGAATGACTGGGTTCTCCTCACGTGTATGGATGGGTTTGATGTACGAGGCTTGGCAGACTAAGTCATTGCAGTTCTAATGGTGATCCAGATTTTTCTTTCTTTCTTTTTTTTTTTCTTTTTTTTTTCTTTTTTTTTTTCCCCCTCCCTTTATCAACTTTTGGGTCTTCTCATTTTTATCCAGTTATTGTGTTCAACAGTTTCTCTGATATTGTAGCTCCCACAAACTGACCATCTGCTCCGCTGACCATCCGCTGGACTATCGGGTGACCTGAAAAACAAGCACAGATATACCCGTTATGACAAAACAACTAGAATTTCTCTATAAATGTTTTGAGCAATATTTATATTTGTATTAACCACATGATTTAATTGTTCAGCCATTGTGTAATTCATATTTTTTTAAAAGATATATGTCACCCATATCAGCAGTTCATTTGGCCATATCTAGATTTAAAACTTTCTCTGATTACTGTTAATAAACTTAAAATGAATAATAATTCAAGGGAATTGAAGGCAACTGCGTTAATGCTAATGCTTGTCCGTGTGTAAGTATTGCACCTGTTATTGCCTTTTGTTTGTTTGGTTTTGTTTTTGTCTTCCTTCAAAAATTGCAAACCCGACCAAGTCACGCCTCTTAAGCGCGTCAGACGGTAATGAAAATATGACCAGCGACACGTTCGCCAGTTGGCACCCCTTCATGTCATTCACTTAGCGACTGGCACTGCGCCAGGGTTCTTGGCCAGAGATAAAGTGGCGGAATGGGACGCGGAGAGCCGCGCGGCAGGCGGCCGTTCGACTCGGCGCGGCTCCCTCCCCTGAGCGCCTGGACCCGCGCCACTTCTTTTTGTCAGAGCGCTCGAGTCGCACTTTTATATACGTGTGCATTATTAATGTCAGATCATATACAGCCAAGTCAAACACGCTTGGTATCCGTGTGCTTCGCGAAAGGCCTTCTCTGCCTTATCTTGGACGAATGATGTTGAGGAACATGCTAGCGATAGAAAAAAAAAAAAAAACAGCAAGAAACATGGACAATGTCTTGAATCAATCCCTAACTTAGGGTCAACAGTTTCACACTTTGGGCCAAGTAAAAAGTGAAAAAAAAAAAAAAAAAGTGCTGTAAAATTGCCATGATAACTATTTGATACCTCATCATTGAAATACACTGTTTCAAACCTCCTATCTCACAAATTTATCTGTCCAAGAAATGAACCAATTTTGACTTCTTCTCCACCTTTTTGTTTGGTGGTTCACAAAAGAACAGAAGAGACAATTTTTTTTGTTTGTTTTTTCCGGTGCTTTTCATGCCTAGCACGACTAGCTTTCACGTCTAGTTTCTGCTAGCAAGGCTGACTTTGCTATCATTCCTGTGTTATGACCAGGCGATGCTAGTGCAAATATAAACACCTGAGACAGTGGCTGCATGCGCTAATGGCCTTGGACAGAGATGGAAGAGATGTCGTTTTGGCTCTGTGCCATTTACAACAACATAACTGCACATGTCTGCTTGTTCATTCATCTGACCTGATGACATTTCAGCTTTCTGAGAACAAGCAGTCACTTGGACATATTGCTCTCGTGTCCAGTCACAGATTTTCAGTCTTGAGAGACAGAGAATTCACCTCAAGAAATAGTAACTTATGTGAATTTTTTGCATGTTTAAGGGAAAGAGAGATAAAGAGAGAGAGAAAGAGAAAGAGAGAGAGAGAGAGATAGAGAGAGAGAGAGAGAGAGAGATTTTTACACACTTCTAAGGGTGATGTGAAGCTGGGCCACCAAGGCTAAGGTTTGTGCAGCATAACACATTGAATAAGCACTGTGTATCTGCCAAAAGGATTTTGTCACTCTTGACCCACTACTGCAAACACACCCACACATACACTCTCTCTCCCTCTCTCTCTCTCTCTCTCTCTCTCTCTCTCTCTGTTTATTATGGTCAGCTTATTCTTGCTTTATATAGCAGAGGGATTTGACTTAGAGATTAAGAAAACCATCCACATGTCATTCACTTAACTCTTCAGCTGACAGCAAACACACACACACACACACACACACACACAAACACACACATGGATATGGATAAAATGGATAAGGTGCATCCTTCTCTCATTCATCCTTAAAAATCCATGGCGAGGACATAAGAACTGAGAAGTTTGAAGAAGAAGACAAGAGACAAAAAGAGAACAGGAGCTCCTGCATCCAGCGCCCTGCTCATCCATCTGATATCGTTTGGCATTGATCGAGCCCTGCCCCTCTGACCGACTGAGTTAAAGATTAAAAAGCCTGCTCCCTGTCTTGGCTCTTGGCCTCCTTCGCCTGTTTCGCACTCTCTGGAACATCCACACCGTGTGCATACACCCTTAATCAAATACCGTCGAAGCAAACAGACATCCATGTTTTCTCTTCGATTCATATCACTCTGCCCCTCTCAGTCTCAGTCTGCGACCTTCTGTTGCCCCTCCCCCCTCCTAACTAACTCCACCCACTGCAACACCCCCACCCCCCACTGTCAATTTCAATTTATGACAAGGCCCTTAATGGGCCTATAAGAGCCTGGATCAATACTATTGATCTGGTTATGCAGTTGTATGCTGACCTCTGTATGTGCAGAGAATAAAGAAAGTATATTTCATCATTATTGCGACCAGGACGTTGCCTGAGATCTTGGATATGTGAGACATCAGCCCCTGTCAGGGTAATGAGAGGCAGTAAATATTGCAATACCAGAGAAAGAAGTGAGAAATAAAAGGAGTCTCACTTTCCAATGTCTACACACCCCTAGCTGTGAAACCACCCGGATCATTGCTTTTTGCTGCATACCTGACATTTAAACTCAACTTTTAAACTCTTAAAACTACATCACATTTATGCTTAGTCATTTAGCGGACACTTTTATCAAAAGCAACTTCCAAGAGAGGCAGAACACAAACCAAGCACGTGGCTGTTAAGGAACTGTCTGTGGCATAGGTGTTGCGGCTCAAGTTCAGTATTAGACCAGATTCAAGAGCAGTTAGGCTAAGTACAACTCTTAAAACTTGGGGGCTAGTTCAAACATAGAACACAGAATCACTTTAGAGAAGAATAATGTTCAAATTGTAAATTCAGTAAACGTCACACTAGCCTCCTTTTATCCCTGTTTAACCATATTACCTACTTTCATTTTTATTGAGTCATAAAGAACTGTTTGAATCTAGATCTGCACTAAATCCTCTGATTCTTCCATTTTACTTTTACTCTCAAACCATACTGGTGTGAAACATCACATTACTTACCCTCTACCCATTACAACTTAATGGAAACTTTGAAATCTGTAAACTCAGAAGCTAGTTCTTCAAAATAGCTTTATAAAAAATTTCAATTAACATTAGTGTTCTGCCTTCCATCTGGCTAGCACTGTAATGAAATGAAGAGGTCATAAATATAAATACATATATGTTTATAGCATGAATTACTTCCTTTTCTTTGATATTATCATCATCTTAGAGTAATACATATAAATGTCATTCAACGTTTAAACAAATGCCTTAATAATGATATATTAATCGAAAGTGAGGACAGTGGATATTACAACACACTGTGTGTGTGTGTGCGCACACGCACGTGTGTGTGTGTCTGTGTGCGTGTGTTAGTGAGATAATGCCACTTCGACAGATGGTCGTCTCTCAAGGTTGGTGGAGGAGGATAAATGAAGCGATACAGCTTCTCTAACAAGAAAAACAAAAAGTTACAGAAACAGAGGAGTGTGGTTGGCGACAACTCTGGCTTCGTTGGCTTCTCTGACTCGTCTCAGTATTTCATGAAGGACCGATTCAGAAAGACCGGACGGCCCTTAGTGCTTGACTGCTGGAGGAAAATGCTGTAGGAACTTCCCCAGCTTCCTGTGTGCCTTGAAAGCTTCAAGCTGTCAACAGCCTCTAAATGGAAAAATATATGGAGAGACATTTCTGACAGACAGAGGGCACCTACCCCATGTTTTGACAGTGATTTCTTGTCTTGAGAGGAGTCAAATTTTGGCTTTAAACTGGGAGTATGTGGGGGGGGTGGGGGGTGAGACAACATTTTTATGGTATATCTTAGTGTGCTGTAAACACATTAGGTTATGAATAATGTAGAACAGTAAATATAACTATTTTCCAGACACTCCATTCATTCCTAAGTCGTGAGGGCCCTTATAATTGTCTCCTTTTAAAAAGGTGGAGATCTACTACTCGTGCGGCAGGCCGATCTGGATGTGGCAAGAGTACGGAATCACATGGCTTATTAGCCGAGGTGTGCCATCTGCATTATTAACGACCCTGATCCAAATTTAATTGGGGCTCCGCTCATCCACGAGGGGCCAAGGGCCAGGGCTTCGCGAACTAACCCCTTCCATGACGCCTGGCGTGGAGTGTGTGGGGAGGTGAAGGGGAGGGGCAGTGGGAGGTTGGTTTTCGGAGAGTGCGAAACTGTACAGAATCTTAAATCAGCTTCTGGCTACTCTGCAAGCACTTCTTCAAACACACACACACACACGCACACACGCACACACACACACGGTCTTTGGTGTGTGCTCTCTGTCTTCGAAATGAGAGGAGAGATGAATTATTTAGCTCTGGAAAACAAAGGTCCTGCACTGATGCATGTATCATGAGGAGAAGCAGGAGAGAAAAGCATTGGACAGTCAAACACATCTAACGTTAGGCAGCCAGCTAAGCCTAGCCCTGCCTCCCACCAAGAGATGCCAAGTAAGGTTGTCAGAAACTACATACACGTTTTTGCCCCTTCTTTTTTTCTCGTGTTTGTTTTATTTATATTTTTTATCATGTGATGTGAGTACAGCCTCATCTCTGTCACTTCACATCTTGACCCCAATGCTCATCGCGCGTAACTCTTTGTTGCTGCGTTTGCGGTTGGTCCTCCTTTTTGTTGTTGTTGTTGTAGCTGTTGTTTTGTTTTACTTTCACACTCCGTTTGATGTCAGACCCAAAGATGCTTCAGGTTTTTTTTTTTCCATCTGTCTTTTATTTATTTATATATTTATTTATTTGTCAGGTAGGGGACTGAACCCAAGGATTGTATTGCTCAGGTTTGCACCGGCAAGCTCAGCACTCAGTGCAACTGGGTCACACAGCAGTGGGTCTGTAGACTCTGGCTCCAGATCATGTGTGAGGTGAAGAGAGTGAGAGAGAAAGAGAGAGAGAGCGACAGAAAGTGAGAGAGAGAGAGAGAGAGAGAGAGAAAGAGAGAGAGAGAAAGAGAGAGGGAGAGACTATTCCCAACCCAACCATTTGGCTCTGTGATTTCCTCTGAGGAAGTCAAACATCTCGGGTGTCAGTAGCAGGGAAATGTGAGAGAGTGTCAAGATGACAGGGAGAGAGAGAGAGAGTGATCGGTGGCAGTACGCGAATGAGAGACTGCGCACCCAGCTATTTACCATCGTTTCGCTTCCCTAGCTCTGCTCTGTGTTTATTTTATGACATCAGCTATAATCACACACTCGCATTTAACAGTAATAACGTAGGGAAACTGTTATGCTGATCCATTTAATACGCTGTAAAATAATAAATAATATGAATCCGTGTTGACGTCGGAGAATGTTTGCTGAGAAAAAAAAAATTGGCCTTCCTTTTCTATAAAGATTTTTTTTTTTTGCCCTCTGAGGTTGGGGAATCCTTAGATGCATATACTGTCTTCATCTCATCCCCGCCCCCCCCCCCCCCCCCCTCCCCCCCCCCCCCCCCCCCCCCCCCGCCCCCTCAAATTAACTACTCTTATGATCAAAGACAGAGTGACTTTGCAGTGAGATGCTGCCGCAAACAAACTCAGGCAGTGTTTTCAAAGAAGATATGTCCAGTGTGAAATGACAGCAAAGCAGATCCGAATAATCTTGAATTTCATGTTTAAATTATGAGTTTCTATATCTAAACAGAAAAAAAAAAAACAAATCTTCGTTGTTAAGCTTTATTGAGAAATTCATAGTGCTTTAGATATGTAACGTATTAGTTTAGATGACGTTTAACAGATAGGTTAAGAAAGGTTTTGAAAGGTTTAAAAAGAAAAAAAACAAACAAACTGGGGAGCTATAAGATGTTTCTAGGAACTGTCGTGCCGAAGACAATCATGTTTTGGATTTCTGTGGGGGTTTTTTTTTTTTTCTTTTTTCTACCTTCTCCCCGTTTTAACTTGATTAGGCCAAGAAATCCCTTGTGTTTGCAAGAAATTCTACCTTTGCCTTCCAACTATGTTCCTTCTTAACTCCCTTTTGCGCTTTCATGTTGTCTGATGTGAGAATGGATGACTTTTTTTTTTCTTTTTACCATTATTACACCTGGCTTCAAATACAAAGAAAATGATACTCTTATGGTTGTGTCTCCGTCCAACTTTTGTTGGTGAAACAATGTGTCAGAGGTGTATAAAATGGCTCCTGGTTTTGTCTTAGATTTGCAGAGTGTACAAAACTATTAAAAAAATCATCTCAAATGACTCTGGAATCGTGAGTAGATAATACATACTTTAAAAAATTTCATTTTACAACTTTGGGTGCATCCAGTAATATGGAAAATGGGAAAGGTCAAATGGAAGGATGAGGTTTTATTTTCATTTTAAATTTTAATCTTAACCTTCATTTTTTTTTTCATTTTTAAAATAGGCCAGTCACATTTTTTTCCAGGTATGAATTCTGTCAAACACTTTTGTGCCAGAATGTGAATGGCAAAATTATCATTATCATCATCATCATCATCATCATCATCATTATTATGTGATGTGTCTGTATCTGGGACTGAGCGTTTGGGGATTTTAGGGTTTGGTTCTGTGGGCAGATCAGTGAAAACCAAGTTACCCATGAAGCTAATGTTAATACTTCTATTATACATCTATCAATTTCTTTTTTTTTTTTTGTATAGAAAATAGATATATCTATTTTTCTTCCCAAGTCTAGTCATAAACGTTTGCGTACCATCAGAACTATCATATCGAAAGGTATTCACATTAAATGTACCACAGAGAAAATTATTGAATGCATGTAACAGAAAGCCAGTGCAAAAAAGACTTTTGCCACATAGAGGGCTAGACTCTGAAATCATCTGCAACTGATTTCCAAACAGATACATAGATAATTGTGGCAATGTATTAGAAACGCAGGTAGCTCTTTAATCTTAAGGATGTCTAAAAAGTCTTCACTGAGCATGTGATTTTGACTGGGCCTTTGTGTTCTGACCTTGGTGGTTTTGACTTTGTTCCCTGTACTGCAGCTCCAGCCCGTGAGGTCCGGCAACACTTTACACTCTTCTCCATCCAAACAAGGCTGCATTTGACACCACCACTTCTGGGCCACTATAGAAGCTGACCGTGAAAAAAAAAAAAGGAAGACATGAAAGGAAGAATTAGCACAAAGCAATTTTGAAGAGCGACAACCTCTTCAAACTGAAAGACAAGGATTAGACAAATTGTATGTCTCTTCAACTGCAGCATTTTTGTGCCTCAGAATGTGAATTGCATTTCACTTTCAGTTGAAGAATTACAATATGTGTGCAAGGTCCAATGAGAGAGGAAGAGAGGAAGACAGTGAGTGGGTGAGAGAGAGAAAGAGAGAGACAAAGAGAGAGAGAATGAGAGAGAGAGAAAGAGAGAGAGAAAGAGAGAGAGAGAGTGAGAGAAAGAGAGAGATAGAGAGAAACTTCAGTTGCTCAGTTGTTTGATGAGGACTGTGGTAGTTGATCTGTGTTCTGCTGACCCTGACCACTTGTCCTCGGAGGTGAGAGATTGTGTAGGGTCGGTGAACACTTGCTGGAATCAACGGAGCAGCACTGCGGATTTTAGCTGCCGGCTTTAGAAAATGGTGGTGGTGGCAGGATATCTTGTGAGGGAGAGCAGGAATGGCTTATTTGACATTTCCACGCACGAACCCAGAGCTTTGTGAAGATAGAGGGGGAGCAGACGCTGGGTTTTTACAGTAAAGAAAATAAGATAAAAATGGATCGGGGACAGTCTTGACACAGTATTAAAGGCATTGGGCCAGCCACAGTCTGCATGGAATACTGCTCCATGGTTTTATCATGAAATACATGTCAGACAGCGTTTGTTACAAAAAAGAGAGGGGAGGGGAGAGAAAACAGAGGAGAGGATAGAAGGAGAGACAGACAGAGAGGGAGAGAGGGAGATTTGATTGATAACTAACTATATTTTTCTCCTCTGTCTGTCAATACATATCTCAGAAGTGTCTCTTCATCTGAAATCTTTCAAAATTTCAGTGTAAACACAAGCTGCATTTGGGTATTTCTGTACCATCAGTGCAATCGAAAGTGTGTGTGTGTGTGTGTGTGTGTGTGTGTTGTGAGATTGGCACTACATCAGTTCATGCTGCTCATGAACAAACATCGTCATTTCATAACAGAGAAATCACGTTCCAGTGAGATGACTGCAGTTTGTTGTTACAAATAAAATTGCATTTATGGTTGCAGTGCCCTCTACCACAATTGATCACTCATTACTGGGCACTCTTTTGTGATATCAGAGTAAGACGACAATGTAGTCTACACTGTAAATTTAAGTTATTTGATAAATGATATGTGATAGCTGTTTTAATTGTTTTTCTTTCATCAGTCATTGCTCACAGAAGTCACTGCAGGGAATGACATCTGACATGTAGGTCTATCTAGTGTTCAACATGAGCATTCAGCAAATGATCTGGAAAAATGCATGTTTACCATTTGCAAACTGACTGGTTTTCAAAATAACTGTCAAGCCAAACAATGTATTGCAGACTCTCACCATTTGACAAAACAAAACAAAACAAAACAAAAACCAAAAAAACAACTAGTTCCACAATCCTGGTAAAACGATCCAACAAAAGTTTATGGGTGACCAGAATTGTAAGGATACTACTATGACATGTAACCGAACCTTTAAGCTGCCTGTCTGAGAAAGTTTTTGTTTGTTTGTTTTGTTGAAATGTTAAGTTCATCGGGGAAACAGAAGTGGCTGGAGTGGAGGAATTGAATAAGAGAGGAAAGCCTTACCATCCACGCAGGACGGGGCGGCTCTTGTCGTCCCGGCGACCTGCCCGGGGAAACAGGAACACTTAACGGTCTGAGACCTCTCCTCAATTTTGTTCTTGTTGCAGCAACGATGGGCCGCGATGACCTCACATGTCCCGGCTTTAACGTGCACTGTGGAGACAGAACGGTAGAACGCTATTAACAAAACCACGGCCGTTTTAATAAACAGGTTCATATACCACACAACATATGATGACTACATGGAGTCATTGAACGAGAAGCATTTTGGTCACTGAAGGGAGAACAGCGATGGATTATATAAACAACTACCCTCAGCAAATGACTAATACAATGGAGTTGAAAGCAACATTGTTCATAACGTGGGATGTAAATGTTTTCATCTTTGTTCGAGGTGTAGCTTTATTTCCATCCGAAAAAAAAAAAGTTTGATAAATCAACACAAAACTGTGCGCAAAGCACAGCGAAGAAAAACAAAACACCAAACAATTCTGTTCTCTTCAAACGACTGCTTAAAAGTCAGAGGAGATGTCTTTGAATGTGATGCATAAACATGTAAAGTAGATGAATGGTGGATTACATGAGAGAGAGAGAGAGAGAGAGAGAGAGAGAGAGAGAGAGTTCCTCATTAGTGACACGAATGGAGGAAATTACAAAAACAGTCACTACACTTGTTTCAATAAAAGAGACTGAGCTCTCTTTCAAACCCACCCCGCACCCCCAACCCCGCATGCATGCCCAATTTCAATCTCCTCTGTTCCTCTCTCAGTTTTGGGTTCACCTTTTTCATTTCTTTTTTGTTGCTCTTTTAGTTCCATGCTCTCTGTCAGGTACATTAAGTTGATTCTATTTTGTTGTAGTCCTTCTTACAAAGATATCTATAGACACAGGGAACACATCACTCTTCTGTACTGTTAAAGTGGATCCCCTTTGTGTATATTCACAGTGGTTTGATTGTGGAGAGCCAAACTACACATACGGTCCAGCTTCAGGAGAAATATGTTTTATTTCCGTGTTCATTTTCGTATTGAATGGTGAGAAATGTAGATCTGAGGGAAGGTCAGCAGGCCAGACACACAGAGACCAAAAGCGCTCCATTGCAGAGGAGAAGAGCTCATTAACAGTCAAAAAATGGTTCACGGAAACTCAAGGCTGTCCAATCTCCATTGCATTATCAGCTCCGGCTGATGTACCAGTTGCTTGGACCTTACTAAATTTTGACAAATCAAAGATTATCAAACATAATGGTCCATTTTTCTGTTCCCTCATATAGCGTATTCCTTTTTCATACGCATTGTATCATTTATCATGCAGGTTACCCAAGTATTTCCACAAGCCAAGGAAGACTTGTGGCTCTTTCTTTCATCTCAGCGTATTACTGGATGTTACTATCTTTCTGCTCTAGAGCGAATGACAGTTACAGAGACTTCTATATGAGACAACACAAAGACACTGTCAAATCTTAGGACCTAAACTTTTGATGGTTATCCAGTGCTAGGCTCAGAGTGCTGAACGTTGATGTGACTGTTTTCAGTTCGATAAAAAAAGAGTTTAAAAAAAAAAGAAAAGAAAGAAAGAAAGAAAACAAAAACAAAACAAAACAAAAACCATCCTCTTTTCAAACTTCCAAAAGCAATGGCTGTAGTTGTTTGCATTATAAAGAAACAGAGGTCTAAAGGTCCTGTGCTATTTTTAGCATAATGAAACAAAGTTTAAACATTATTCAAAAACAGTAGTTGAGAAAGAACTGTCTGCTTTTGCTTTGGAACTCAATCTTTATTATCTCTCAATTTTGTACCACTTCTTCCAATGACATGTGCTCTCATCTCCTCATTAAAAAACAATCCCAAAATCTCATCTGCTGCAAGAAAAATATGCTCCTTAAGATCAATAAAGCTCTTTTTAAAATGGCTTTGCTCCTCTCCTCCACAGCACTCCATCTTCAATTACTGGTGATTCAGAATGTACAACATCATTTTGACATTTAACATATGGACAGAGAGCACCACAAAAAAAATTAATATCAAAAGTCAAGAGTTAAGCTAATGGCTGAATGGAATTGTTATTCAAACTGTACCCCACTCTGCTGCTTCTGCAGGGAGTGACTGTGTTTTCTGTGTTCAGACAATACAAGGGTGTTGTCAGCAATTTCCAAAGCAATACTGCAAGGTGCTGGAAGTATTAATTACACAAACGGTTACCAAATCTGAACTGTGGACGAAGTTTCATTAAAAGATCCTGTGGTGTATGTGAACGAATGCACCCATCAGTAACACATTCTGCAACATGTCTTTCCTTTTCATGAATGACCAACCCTCCCCCAAAAAGAAAAAAAAACAGCTATCCACCCACAATCTGCTGTCCTAATGCAAAGGTACCCAATAGTGTTCCGTGGTTTACATCAATTATTTTCCAGAGCACTCAGGCAGCACTTGAGCACCTCAGCAGTCAGCAGGTGCTACCACACTGAGCTCTGCCTAATGAGGACTGGCATCATGTCAGGAAAGCATCCAATCAATTTCACCTTGGACGCTTTTGCGTCCCGCCTCACAATCATACGAATCGATCTGATAGGCAGATGAGCGTGGGCTTGTCATCAAGAGGAGGAGAAGGAGGAGGAGAATGGGGGAGAGGCTGAGTAGTCATGTTAACAGGCAGAAAAAAAGACAGAGAATAGGAGGGGGGTTGAAGACATCTGAATAGACTCAGACTACCACAGCTGATCACAAGTTGCATCCTCGCTCATTAAAGCGATAGTGTAAAATCATTATGAAGATACGTTTCATAAATCATCACTGATCTTAGCTATAGTTCGTGGAGCATGATATGATGGTTAGAAGATCACTGTTCAAAACTAATTGCTTTTGAAAACGGAGTTAATGCACAACAGCACTGCAAAAGAAGGATCTGTGGTTAATGTAAATGAAGCTATACAGGGAGAGTTTTGTGATTCATAATCCCAACAGTTATTTTAAGGAAGTATCAGATTGTTCCTCATTTCATATCAAATGGGGGAAGGGTGTAGACATGAGCATTCTAAGACAGCATATGTGTGTATACTTCTCCCTCTACACAGGTCATCATTTCAGCAATAACGTAACTGTAATCACTTCTTTCTTTCACTTTAACGTTACATGTATCAATTATACGAGTTTTCATTTCAAAGTCACACATTTGTCTGTTAACTGAATGAATGTGAGAAGAAGCACTAATTTAATTCATTAAAAGAATGTACTAGCTATTTCTAAGGCCAGCACCTGGGTTAAGAAAAAAAAAACTGCCTCTGATATCTTTTACGTATGCAAATGTTTATGATGAAATAAATGTTTTACCATTAAAAAGTTGCACAACATACAACGTAATGTATTGAAATATCTCAGTGGAATCAATGACATTTCCTGCTCATTAAGCTGTGTAAATTGATGTTCGGTGAAAGAAACATGCTCCCTCTGGGGACGAGAGCAAAAAATCAAGCGGCAAATGTCAAATGCAAATATTTCTATTAGTCAAAGATGAGCTTGATTGCTTTGCTTGTGTTATATTAACGAGGGAATGCTTTAACTATGAATGAGTTTACAGATATGTTAGTTATAATACAGGTACAATAAAATAAAACAAGTAGATGTGAGCATCACTGTGATGTCTCTGAACCATGGGGACTACTGTCAACATAGGCTAGCATGACAAATATGACAGTCTTGGTTCATCAAGCCACAGACAAGATAGCTCTTTCCCTCAAACATAGGGTATGGGCAAAGCTTTTGTTAAGTTGCATCCACAAACCACCTTATCAAAATGCAACTGACTGTCAGTAACTTTCACTTCAAGGAGGGTGAAAAGTAAAAGAAAAAAAAAAAAAAGACAGCTCTTGACAAAACAGAAGTACACAGTTCTTTTTCTTTTTTATTCCACATTTTCCCACTGATTACCATCATATGCCTTTATATAAAATGCACATACATAAATACACATTGTGCATTGAAGCTTGTTTACCGTATAAAAAAAGAAGACAAACTTGTAACTGTCATTCAGTTATGCTCAATCATTTGAAGGGAGAAAAAAGACAAGAATTTTCCATTGTGCCCCTGTCATGGTAATCAAAATCAAACACCCACCAGTGGTATTCGGCACAAACGAATCTATTTTTAAACAACAACGCGACACCACCGGCTATTTTACGGCTGTCCGCGGCCATGTCCCTGGTGTATTCCCAAAGAAAACACTTCATATTCTTTCCCTGCTTTACTGTCCTCTCCTTCAAAATGAAATCATTACAAAAGGACACTGCTGCAGAACGCTTTAAATAATTAATACAGTAGGTCGACGCCGGCGGCTGCAAATATAAACTGCCACCGCGGTTTCGACCCCCTCACCCCGAGGCCGATAAATGAAAATATATATCATTTTCACTGCCCATTATAAATAGAAGTCTCAAAGACCACTCTAATGCCAGTTTAGCACTTACACTATGACACACTGCACATCAACCTGTAGAACGCACGGAATGCACAGACTAAAAATCACACACACACACACACACACACACACACACACACACACACACACACACACACACAGAGTATTACAACTGCAGATATGAATAGGTTTCCAGTACCAGAGGTCTACAACTATAACTTTACATACCATCTTTGATGCAATATATCAGTTGTTCATTGTGCCAGTGATAGAAGTAGCTTTGAAGAAGGTTCACTCTGACCCATGGCACTTCATTAAGAAAAACACGTAAAATGCCCACACTGGGGTGCCAGGCCCCTTTGAAATTCTGCTTTTAATTCACCGTCACAGCTGGGTTCTCCATGAAATCATTTAACATGCCCACTGGCATAACCACACCCCTCCTTTCACAGAAGATCTAAGAACAGCCAGTGGGGACTGACCGGTTAAAAAAGTCTTCATTTTTCCACACACAGGCGTAAAGTAAAGGTGTTCTTGAACGGGCGTCAGCGGTTAACCCCGTTCACGACAGAGAGCGCGCATTTTCTCCGAAAGCTTGTGACACTGGACGTACAGTCCACCGAGAAGGCTACCTTTTTGTTATGACAGGCAATTTCCACTTGGAAGTGGCGTGTTGTTAAACTGTGACAGAGCAAATGGCTCTACTTTTCTCAGCAGGTGGCTGTCTTCTCATGTTTCTCCATTTCTTCAATTTCTTTTTTTTTTTTTTCCTTTTTTTTTTCTCTTGCCACACTCGCAGCCGGAAAAAAAAAGTGACTTCACGGACGAAAGACCTCCTGCTTGACAGACAACAAAAGAAGCGTTTCAGCCGTCATCTTCGGCGCGCTACTTTAGCGGCGTTCGAGTACTTTAACGGGTTCAGTCGTCATGATCAAATCATCGGGAGGGACGGAGGAGGCCATCTGGCCTCTGTAATGACTCAAGAGGAAATGGACCGCATCATAACGACACAGGACAGGAGCCTGATCACACGATATGATATCCAATCTGCTCTGCCAACTGCAATTCATTACTGCTCTCCCTTTAGTGAGGACACCCTCTCATTTCAGGTGTGCTCACGGGGGGCTTCTGGGGGGTGGGGGGGGGGGTGCTCTTTGTTTTCAGTGGTAAAGAGTACTGGCATGCATAGATGAGTTGTCATATCTGGGCTTACGTTTTCTCGATTTTCTTGTCCTTTCCTCTCTCTTCAGGAGATTTGGGGATACTCACGAACCCACTGAGAAAGTAAAGTGTTACACTAGTTGAGCTGCAGGTTTCATTTGGCAATTGATCGGCCCAATGGCTTTTATAAATCAAGTGAATTCTCCACAGAAGGCCATATAAAGCCTTGATTGTGTGTGCTGGGTTCTCCAATACAGCAGGTCCAGATTGCTAGCTGTTGCCTTGAAACAACATAGTAAAAATAAATAAACAAATAAAATAAATAAATAAATAAATAAAAATTATATTGTGAGAGGAAATTGACTCAAGCAAAGGCCCAGAGAACAGTGGAATGAGAATATGGAAAGCAAAACACAACCAGTAAGGCTGTGTAAACATACAGATGATGATGAGAGAGATGGCACCGTGGGTGGCAGCCTCAGTGCAGCGCTCTCTAGTACTATCTTTGTTTTTGTTTATTCTCTGTGTGTTCGGTTACTCAAACCCGATTACTTTCACCAGAGCAGAACTGCTTAACATAAGGCAGTTCACTCCAGACAGTTTTTCTCCAGATTTGGAGATCTTAGTTGGAGGAACAGCGGCTCTCTGGGGGACACAGAGGAGACGCAGACAGGGGAAGTGCGCCGGTATGGATGTGAAGCTCCAACGGCGGGGATTTCAAACTGCGCTCCCATCGATTCACCTGGTGAATCTCCACTCCTTGCCCAACAAAATGGACGAGCTGCTTCTCCTTGATGGGACGAACAAGCACCTTGCATGTTCTGCTGCCCCTTGTTTCACTGAAACCTGGCTCAACGAATCCATCCCCAACAGTGGATTACATCTGCCGGGCTTTGGAGCTATCAGGGAAAGCAAAAGGCAGTGGAATTTGCTTCTACATCAACGAAGGTTGGTGTGCAGATGGCACAGTGCTAATACTGTAGCCCAAACTTGGAGACATTGTTCATAGACTGCAAGCCATTTTATTCACCGCCAGAATTTTTCTTCTTCATCCCTGTGGGAGTTTACATCCCACCCCACGTCAACATGAATGACTCACTGCAAACAAACCCTAGCCGACCAGATAACTGGCTTGGAACAAAACTATACGGACTCACTCTTCATAATCCCTGGTGACATTAACAGAGCAAAATTAAATCACGAACTACCAAAATATAGACAGCATATTAATTGTCCCACCAGGGATAATAACACACTGGACCACTGCTACACAATTCTTAAAGATGCATATCACTCTGTTCCCCGGGCAGCTTTGGGGCACTCTGATCACTGCTTGGTTCTTATTCGAACCTACGGGCAGAAATTAAAATCTGCTAAGCCTGTGGTCAAAACAGTGAAGAAATGGACCAGCCAGGCAAAGCAGGAACTTCAAGACTGTTTTGACTGCACTGATTGGAGTGTTTTGAAGCTGCAACTGACAACCTGGATGAACTGACTGACACTGTGACATCAGTTTTTGTGAAGACGTGTATGCCAACCAAGACCTTCCGCACATACAACAATAAAATGCCATGGTCCACAGCCAGACTAAGACAGCTTCGTCAGGCCAAGGCGGATGCTTACAGAAATGGGGATAGAGCCCTGAACAAGCAGGCCAGAAACTCACTGACAAAAGCGATCAGTGACTAAAAGAAGCTACACTGAAAAGCTCCCTCCTGCCTTGAAGCCTGTGCTGGCTCCAATCTTCATGCAGATTTTCAACAGATCCATGGAGCTGTCTGAAGTCCCCTCCTGATTCAAATGCTCCACCATCATCCCGGCCCCCAAGACACCCTTCATCACAGGGAATGACTACAGGCCTGTCGCGCTGACATCCATGGTCGCGACGTTCTTTGTACGACAGGTCTTGGCCCATCTGAAGAACATCACAGGACTTAGCTGCTGGACCCCCTGCAGGTGGATCAGTGGATGAAGCAGTCAACATGGGACTGCACTACATCCTACAACACCTTGACTGCACCACTGTTTGCGGACTTCAGCTCGGCGTTCAACACCATCATTCCAGAGTCTGCATATCGGTTGCATGGCTGGTGCTCTGGTGCAGTCAGAACAACTTGGAGCTGAACACGCTCAAGACTGTGGAGATGACAGTGGACTTCAGGAGACACCTCTCAGCACTGCTCCCCCTCACAATATCCAACTGCCCTGTGTCAGCTGTGGAGACATTCAAGTTTCTGGGAACTACCATTTCCCAAGACCTGAAGTTGGAGACCAACATCAACCGTATCCTCAAAACGGCCCAGCAGAGGATGTACTTTCAGAGGCAAGTTTGGAAGTGTGGTCTGCCACAGGAGCTGTTTAGCCAGTTCTACACTGCAGTCATCAAATCCGTCCTGTGCACATCCAGCACGTTCTGGTTTGGAGCAGCCACAAAACAGAATAGGAACAGACTGCAGCGAACAATAAGGACAGCTGAAAAAATCACGGGTAGTCCACATTCAGATTCATCTACAAATACTATGTCGTGCAAATATACACCACGATTTCATTCCCATACGTTATGCACATTACCGTTGTTTGCACTGCCACACACACACTATATGTACATTACTTGTCCTTTATATTGCTTGAATATTGCCTGTAGTACTAGAGAGTCTCCAATGGCCAGAACTAAATTCCTTGTGTGTGTCAACATACTTGGTCAACACTAGAACAAATGTGTACACTAGCACAAATGTGTATTTGTCCAAATAAGAAATAAAAAAGTCAAATGAAAGAAACGTATCATCAAAAGGGTCATCCAAAGCGTTCTTCAATAATGACAGCCATCCTTCATGATTGTGAAAAGCCTTGTGACGCTACTCGGCAGATGAGAATGATTTGAAGCCAACATATCATGTGATCAAATGGTTAAGAAATCTTGGTGTCAAACTTGGTGTCATTGAGTTCCGTCGACATGACGTTATACATAACGAGTGAAAACGAAAATATGTTACTCATGTTAAACATATGAATACAGCAGCCCATTAAAAATGACCTCAGGTATCTGTTTGACAGCGATCCAAGGTCACGCTTGATGAGGTGTAAGGCTTAAGCTATTGGGATAGCATAGGATTTATCGATTTGGGTCACCGTCTGCCACTTAAGGAAACGCAGTTTAGCACCAAGAAAGACGACCTGTCCTGACCAAATCCAAGGCCATCTCTGGAAAAAAAAAAAAAGTGAAACAAGTGTTGACAACAACATCCATTCATTGTCATAAAAGTAGGAGGAATTCGACGTTGGAGGAAAAAAAGTGGGAAAAATTTTTCCGCAGGACTTGGGTTTTAATTGGATTACATTGCTCAGCAAGGCCGGCTCATCTGTCTTAAGCAGTAAACCTGAGCAGGGAAAATTAAAATTCAATTTAGAGACGCGGCAAGAAATTATCGAGAGATGCAAAAAAGGAGAAAAGAAAAAAAAGGAGCGAGAGAAAGAGAGAGAGAAATAAAAGCCCGAGGTGAGCCGTTGCAAATTCTTGTCTTCCAAGCGTCTCTCAGTTTTTCAGGGGTGAGATTTGAAGTAAATGAAATCATTCATGAGAGGAGAAAAAGAGACAGGAGAGTGTGTTCCGCAGGAGAATGCCACCTTGTAATGGCCTAATCATCTTCATACGTCTTGCTCAGCTTCTGAGCTTCGCAGCGATAAATAAAGAGAATAAACAACACGGCGGGGGTACTGTAATGACTCCAAATTGCCAACGCTATTATCCGGCAAAGTTATAATTTGTGGTGCAATATGAAGACGGCAGTCACCTAAGGAGTGGAGAAATAAATCCACAGCTATTTTGAATAAGTGCATTGCGTCTGAATCGGGGGAATTTCCTCACATTTGCTGGTGCTTTACAAGCTATTATTTTGCCAAGTGTAGTTTTGTTACGAATAGATGCGGCATTTTCATGCAGTTCTCACTGTTCTCTCTTTCAGTCTCTCTCTCTCTGTCATTCTGTCACTCTATCCCTTGTTGCTGATGAAAGACCATTTCTAAACAGGCATTTTTTTTTCCGTGGAATTCTCTGTTGCTGTGACCATGATCGCAGTGTCCTCTGACAAATGTTATTAGTGTGTCTGCAAAAAGTCCCAATTGTGAGCTTTCAGGGTTCCATTTAAACTGGAAAACGATCATAACTGACCTTGGCTCTTGCCTCTACATATATCTGAATCCTTCCTTCTTTTTTTCCACATTTTTCTACCTCTATCTCTTTCTTTTTTTCATCCTAGGCCTTGGTAAAGACAGCATTTGAAACTGGTGGAGGGTAACAGATGGCCAGGGCCTGACAGCGTTTGCGCGTACTGGACTGGCAGAGTAGATGGAGCCCTTGTCAGAGTCATACATCTCCAGGCCCGGGATGTGGAGGCAACTATAGATTGATCAATTATAGCCCCTTGAGGAGCCCTGCACCCCCCCTTATAAGTTAATGGTCTCCAAAGTTATTAAGTCCCCAGGCAGCAGGGGAGGCAGGCCAGAAGAAGAGGGGGAGGACAGAGAGAGAGAGAGAGAGGGAGACAGAAAGAGAGAGAAAGGAAGACAAAGGAGGTAAAAAAGAAGAGGAAGAGGAATACTCCAGCTGTCTCAGACACTAGAGGCTCTCTGTCATCATTTGAGACCAGTCCGGCGGACACCCATCACGTTCAAAAGGAAGCAAGGAAAAACATTATTAGAAACCAGTGGTAAATGCACAGGAATATTTTAGAGGGATGTGTTGAGCTGAGTCCTAGAGGAATATCAATCAAGAGACGACAGGCGGGATGGGCCTCGATGAGGAGGGAAGGTGGAGGCCTCTCCTCCTCAGCTCTCGAGGTCACAAGCACAACAATTAAAGGTCAGCTATGCAATTACATCACCCTCCAAATAAAACAAACAAACAAACAAATAAACAAACAAAACAACACTACTCCCAAATCGTGACTGAAGGACCTTGAAAAATATATAGGTATGATCTGGAGGATACTCGTTTCTCGATACATTATATTACAATGACCTCTAGGCCATCTTCTAGAACGTTTTGTTTTACCACATCATGTTTCAATCACATTCACTTACTCTTTTAACAGTCAAGGTTCTCTGGTGAGCTTTTACACATCTGGCGACTATAAATTATCAGAATCAATATAAAAAATACATATATGGGTTCATACCCGTAGTCAGATATCATGAATGATACGTTCATCTCTTTTATAAGCTTCACATTCTCATCGGTTTTATAGGCAGGTATGATTATTCGTTTTCGCTGTTATAAATTGTTAATTATCTGAGTTATATTAATAGAGCATTATGAAGGAGCCATTAACATTTGACAATGTGACCTCAGCGCATGACAGATTGTCTGGAGCTTGTGAAAATCCTTGCTCTCGTGAATAAGTTTTTGCACTGATTTTCTCCAGTTCTAGGCTCTGTGTTAACAGTATCTGCTGTTCTCTCCTGTGATTTGACAATAGTTTATGGAAGCGTGACGGGATTGGCCAGGATGGCCTTTTCAGTAGATACATTGTGTTCTCATCTCTTGACATGTTCCTTACCGCTTGGTAGGAGATTGTTTGTTAAGGGGCATGCATGTTTTGCTTTGTTTTCTTTTCTTTTCTTTTGTTTTTTTCTTACGTTTTTTAGCTCCTGGCAACTTCTTTTTTTCACTCTGTCTGAGGATTACTGCAACATTTATCATTCTTGGAAGTGTAATCTAAAATGATTTATTTGATTTTTTTTTTTTTTCCCTTTAGAGCATCTTTTCACCATGCAGTGGTTAAGAAGTTAAACTTCAGGCCTGTGTTCCAAGAGAGAGTACTTTAAGAAAAAGAGAAGTGCAGACCAAACCAAAAACCCTAAAGTAAAAGAACACAGAATTTTCATAAGTACAGGTATGTTATATAGGGCTGTTTATTACATGAAACTGAAAAGTCTCATATAATGAGACTCATAACAGAAACAGAATAACAGAAAAGTGCAATTAAGTCATATTGTCCCTCACAAGCAATACTTCACCTAACACAATCTTATCTTCCTTGTACCTTAGGATGGTTATTGATATTTCTCTGTTCTTTATATCCTATTCCATCCAATTTTCTGAAATTCACATATATCCAAGCCTTTGGGGTTTAATCCAAAAAGAAAAAGAGAAAAAAACATTGATTCCAACATTTGAAAAACTTAGCATTTGGATTCATTCGCTCCAGTTCACAGAATACTGAAAACAGTTGAGTAGTGCAGCTGGACCAACACTCCCAGGTGTAAAAGAGAGAGAAATACAACCAGACTGAGTGGTTGATAGAAACTTCATTCAATCTGAATTCTTTCCTCAGTGTCAGAGGAATAAGGACCAAGGCTCGTAAATGTCTGTTGGGAGATATTTCACTTTAACAGGGCCCTTTTTTTCTCTCTTCTTTTTTACGTAGATGGGTGAGAGTTTCACGGGGAAGACATTAAAGGGCAACATCTCTTTATTTATATTTCATTGCTTTCACTCAGTGATATTAATGACGGCCCATTCAACACAAAATATTTCTGTAATCCCCAAAGATCCTTCACCTGCTTTTCAAACTTAGCTACTGACAGATGCAAAACGCTCTAAACTTTCGCAGTTTTAATCAGGTGGGAAGTCAGCAAGGGGCGGTTAAAGATGCAATGCTGTATCTGGCCTCATTTCACATTTGGTAAGAGCTTGATAATAATTTGAGTGGGAATTAGAAGTCATGCTTGTTTTTATGTTTTTTTCTTTAATGCCACACTGTGACACTGGTGATTGGACCTTCTGTCAGGGTGGCTGGGGTTTCACCATTCATAGTGTCAGCATTAAACCGCAGAAACATCTCAGCATTGCATTTTAGAGTTGGCTTTGGTCTGTGATCCAGTGAGAGCACACCCTGTCATGGCAGTTGACATCCCCCAACTACTGCCCTTGTTTTCAATGTAGCCTAGTTACAAAGAGAAGGAGGGGAAAAAAGAGGCAGAAAATATCATGATCTTCAGAAACGGAGGACTCTGCGGGAATTTGAATTACTTGGATGTGAGTGGAAAGAGAATGTTTAAACCAGTCTCATGGAGGGAAACACACACACACACACACACTTAAACTTTCATGACTCTCATTCTCTTTCTACACTGACGTTTCACTCCCCTCCCAATTGCAAAGAATCAGGGTCACACAATCAGGCATCACCACACACAGAGACACGCACACACATTCACAGGGTTCAAGAGCCGTGTTTTAAGACTGCCCCAATGAAAGACGCCCCATTAACAAGCCTAACGCATGACTAATTTAAAGAGCCTTTTAATTGGTTGGTTGGGCTTGGCCTCTCCGTAAAGTCAAATTACTGTGGTGCTGTCAGCACTTTCCAGCTAATTGTATTCATCAACTCAAATCATTATAGGAAACCCTCCAATCTTAATGAAAATGAGAGCCCCATGTTTCTTTGGAATTGGTAGGTTAGCTGGAGGTAAGTTACAGTGCAGAGAGGAGAATAATGGAATTACAGTGGAACCCTAATTAGTCTCAGCAGTCTATTCTCCACAGTGGATGAAGATATCAGTTCACATGGGAAACACGACAAGTTAGTTCTCACTGACGGGACCACACAAGCAGCAGTGGCCCTCCAAAAAAAAAAAAAAAAAAAAACAGTTTTTGGAGCTGTATCTTTGGAGAGTTATCTTTTTCATTAATACAGGATATGGTTGTCAAAATACCAAAGCAATACAACCAAGTGACAAAATTCACCATCTCTGTCTCTCTTTGTCCCTCAAAGGCTTACTGGAATGCTAGCTTTTAGTCCAAAGTGACCCGTTCCATTCTTGGGTGAGCTGTCCGCATCAGCGGAGCAGTTGTTGTTTACAGTGTTTGACAAGCAGATTTATCCGTTTTCTGATGCAGACCAAAACTCCAAATCTGGCAGATTGTGACCAATCATCTGATCTGTTACAGGAGAAGTAGAGATTCTCACCACCAGACATCCTGTTCAGAGACCGTGTCATAAGCACCATGCAGCAGATGGGTAGAAAACAAAGCTATTTTTTGACTTCATTTCCTCTCAGATGTATTTTTGAAGCATTATGTTAAATTTAAAAAAAACAGAAAGAAAATGAGAGTGAGAAACACACACACACACACACATACACACACAAAGAGGGAGAGAGAGAGAGAGAGAGAGAGAGAGAGAAAGATCATTTTCTCTTTCATACAAGCCACAGTGAGTATTTAACATTAAAGTCGGCTTAGGGAGAGAAAAGAGGATTAGTATTTTTATAGCATCGGTGTTTTATTTAAACTTAAAATGTGAAAAGACCAGTAAAAATAAACCCCGGCTTGAAGCATATTTGTGTCACATACTGTACTTGATTTCGGGAGCCATGCTGGGAGTGTGTGTGTGTGTGTGTGTGTATGTGTGTGGTATGTGTGTGTGTGTGTGGGGGGGGTGTACATAGATTCTCCATATCCCTGTTCTGATCTCTGTTAGCTTACCTGCCAACACTAAAACATCAGCTTATGGCACTGCACTAACTGACAGCTGGATAGGGGTCATGGGATCAACCTTCCAAGCATTTAAGTAATCTGGTAATCTGATAAAACGTGCCATCCCAAAGCATATGCTCCAAAAAAAGTGGAACTTTGTCTTAGATTATTTATGTGAAAGCAGGGTGATGAAGGGGGGGGGGGGGGGGGGGGGGGGGTAAAACATATGCAGATATATCGGTGGGCTCAAGGAAGTGGTAACTGTGAAATGAGAGGATTAATGCAGATAGACTGCTGGCGAAGAAAAATCTGCCAATACAGCACATTACTTGATCTCTACCCCCCCCCCCTTCATTTCTCTCTTATCTCTGACGCTCAATCACAGCATCTCTTGCATCAACATTAATTACAGTACGTGGAGAAAGTAAAGAGAACCTCATCCATCAGTGGAAGAGGTTTTGAGTATGTGGAATATTTAATGTACTGTTCAGTTCTTTAAAGATTCACTCAGAACTTGAGACTAAATAATAACCATTTAAATCTCCATTCATAATAAGCAGGTTTTGAAAGCACAAATTGTTTTTTTTTTTTGTTTGTTTTTTTTTTGAAGGTCAAAACAATGTTACTGTGTAATTGTATTGTGTTGGTGAAATATATGAACGTTGTGTATTCATATCGTTGTGAATTATCTATCTTTCACTCTGTCAAAATAACGGTGTTCATTAAATTTTCTCTATGCCTTGAGGGTTAAAGTATCAAGCCAATTTCTATCAAAGTTCACCTCTATGCTTCAGTCCTTTTTCAGATATCAAACAATCAGGACTCAAACAAATGTCGCTAAGATCTGACAAGACCACAACACAAGACAAAGACCTTTATGTACATTAAAAGGAAAAACAAAAAAAAAATTAAATAAATAAAACCATGAAAAAAACCTGTGACATTTTGATTCCCATCTCAACGCAAAGATGTTCTTTGGCCCAATCTGAGACACGTCGCCTTTTTTTTTTTTTTTTTCTTTTTTTTGACACCTGCTGTCATTTGCCCCATGCCACGTCCCTTTGTTTCCAGACCGCTCTGTTCTTCATTTCCGTCTTGTCATCTGACAACTCATCAAATGTCACCATTCTTCGCCATATCCCCCAGAGTCCTCTGAAAGACATTCTCACCATATCTACATCTATGAATACGTATCCGAGTAATCCGTGACCCATCTTCAGGGTCCTCAACTATGAATCGGGGCTTTGAAAGGGAACTTTGATGAGACCACCCTCTGTGGTCTTCTGGTTGTCTAGAGAAGTATTCCTGGAGGAGGTGCCCCCAACCAGAACCTCATAACTGTTCAGTCAGTGGAAAAGTAACATGTAAAGAGGTTTTATGCTTTTGGAGTCATTCCCGTGTGGGATGTGTAATGACCAAGAGGACTCTGGTTGATAATGTTTTTGTTGGTTTTTGATGTCAACTATCAAATCCCTCTGGGTTACTCTACACTTGATTTTCACAGTTTGTTCCTTGCATTTAAAGAATGATACATTTATTACATTTATCCCTTGTAAGTTGTTCAGTTAATTACATATGGAAACCATTTTTGTTTTGCAATGGTCTTGCTAAAAATGGAGCACATGCTGGTAATAGAGAGGAAATAGGGCCAGAATTACTTTAAAAAAAAAAAGGCATATGCAGTCGAAAGGAAAATTGAGTTCTTTTACTAAAATCCGAAGATGCTGTACTTTCTCAGTTTAAATGTCTTCTTTAAGACAAGGATGCCCTGTTAGCAAGTAATGCTAATTATTCTTACAAAAAATGATGGTACAACAGTATAATAGCAACTGTTAAAGTGTTATTAAAAGTGAAAATATGAAAACTCATACATTTAATTCAACATGCGTGCTCCATTTTGGGGTAAATCTCTGGCTGCTAATCATTGCAGCTAATAAACTCAATGAAAGGATACTGACGAGACCATTACACAAATGAAGCAGCAGGAGCGTTTCATTCCAACCAATTAGCAGCCAGCGTTTAAGTGGAGTCATGTTCCTTTACTGTGAGGCACGACTGTCAGATGGTAAAGTGCTGTTTTTAAAACACAAAAGAAGAGGATTAGCGTGCTAGCTGTCTGTATGATCTTCAGACTCTCCGTGGCTCTAAATGGATTCTTCTATTTAATGCAAACAACTAGAAAGTGAACGGCTGTGCAAGTTCTCACAGTTTTGCAGAAGATGAAACCTGAAAGAAATATGAATAATCCTCCATTTAAAAAGAGGTCGATGAGATAAAAATATGTAGCTGGGATATATGGTATTTATGGATATGAGTATAGTGCTGGCAAGTGGATGGCCCACACCATCTGTTGGGTGATTAATGTAGCCCCCCTTGTGGAATACATAAACATTCAATGCTTTTTCAGAATATTCTATAGCACGATCAAGGTACACTATATTTTTATGCAAATGCTAATCCATAAAAAGACATATGACGTGGTAAAATACAATATTAGAGGCCAAGCTCCTCACCTCCTAGCAAATGAATAGCATTATTGTTAAATACATGTTTTGAAATCTCAAACATTTCACAGTTTACTGGGTCCTTTTAGGGTCATTTTGCAGCCTTATATAATAAAAAAAAAAATCAAACATTACACCATCTTTATTACTGCTATTAATTGTTATTGTATACTAATTGATTATTATTAATAGTGGCAGTGGTAGTGATAGATGTGGTATTACTGTTATTGTTAATGATATCCTTTGGGGGAAAAAAGGATATCAGAAAAGCCAAGATTCCCTGTTGGTTAACCAGAGTTCTTAATTATATTCATGATACTGTGGGTAGAACACATGAAATGATCTTGGAGCAAACTTTGAGAGAAATGGCATTACATCTGGATGTTAATGTATACAGATTAACACAATGAATTAAATAAGTCACAAATGAGGAAAAGAAAAAAAAAATGATGAGGGGTACAGCACACACACGCACGCGCACACACACACACACACACACACACACACACACACACACACACACACACAAAAGAAAACAACCAAATCCTCAAGGCGAACCCAAGGTTAATAAATGGATGTATTCCTAGTGATGCCTTTGACTGTACAGCTACTATTATAATGACATGCTGAATGTGACCTACATGCTTTATCCCAGCCCAACGCAGATGGAAAACGTGCAGTTTTACGCAGGCCCGCAATACTGGTGGTCATGAGAAAATGTCACATTTTTAATTTTCTTCCCTGAATGTTTTCACATGCCATATGGAGCTCTCTGACACTCAGGGTGAGTTAGATCCCTCAATTTTTTTTTTTTGTCTTTCTCCCTCTGAACAAAGTCTCCCTGAAGGGCTGTCGCTGATGTCACTTCCTGTGTCACCACTGGTCAGTGCCCCACTCTTGTTATGTACTGTTCTTTTTTTATTGAGGACAAATTAATACTGAGGCTTTATGTTATCATTCGGTCTGTTAGAGGGAAAGAACTATAATTTTTTTGTGTTTCATTATGCTGTTATGCCTCGACCAGGATTCCTAAACCTATTGGTTTTCGTCCTTGCCTCATGGGTAGAGGCTGAATTTTACCTTGAAAAAAGGACTCAGATTTGAGAAACCCTGTCTAAAGCAAAGAACTTAAGCCTTAATCTATTCAGGGATGCTGTGAGGTGCTCTAATGTAGTGATGTGTATTTTGCTGTGAAAAACACAGGGAACACTGTAAAAAGGAATGAATTTTCCTACACTGTGTGGGTCTCAGAACATGGCATACTATAGATGTTGTGTGGTTAATAAAAAGTAAATAAATAAAAAAATATGGTGAGGTTTATAATTGATATTACAGTCAATCAAAATCTTTCTACACATTGTAACTATTCAACACGAATGAAAACTAAAACATATGTGAAATGGAAGATTTCACTGTAAGTCATAAGCTACATAAACTCATAAATGTCAACCTTGACTGCCTTTTCAGTGTAATGAGAGCTACTTTCAAAGTTAAAATGTTTTGCTCATTGCTTAAATGGAAGGATTTGTTGCCTTCAAACACAGTTCAGCATGAGAAGCAGGCATAGCAAAGCAAGACAAGGTAAATGAGCGCCGACACCAGGAACTGCAAAAACACTAGCTTTGTGATATAAATGCAAAACAGCATAATAAAAGAGAAAAAAACAAAGTTCCAAAACAACATCTCCCACACTCACAATCAATACACTTGCTATAATAGTTTCTGTGGGCTTTATTTGAGCTACACTTAAAGTTCAGCTATTAACTCAAAAATGGGTGACTATATAAACCTTTTTTTGTGGAAAAAGCTAGCTCCTTTCCATATTATGTTATTATATTAAATAAATGAGCAAAAAGACACTTTCATGAGCATTCAAGCTGCAGAATTTTCCCAGATTATTTTAGTGTATCAATATGACCTGAATTTGGAGAGAGAATGAAGAGTACGATTATTGACAGTTTAAAACCATCTGTGGATACAGCAAATGATGCAATAGCTTGCAAAGAACAGTAATTCTATCACAAAATGAAAATGGTAATCATTTACTATACTTACGTCGATATAGTGTTGATTATCCTGTGAATTATTTGTTTTATTGTGAATCAAGGAGGATAAATGGGAACAGGTTGAAATAATGACAGGTTTAAAGGTAAAATTTATTCCTCTGTTCCCAGTTCACTGGCCGACATGTCCCTGCTGTAACTACTCCATCTAAAATCAGATTTTTTTTCCCCTTCCGTGACTTTTTCTGAGTACCGCTAAGACGTCTGTTATATTTAATCACTCATAGAGATAATGAAATAATGCACAGGAAATAGGAAGGAGAGAGTTTTGGCAGTGATGTCTCTGAATACTAATAATGGGCCATTATCACACATAGGCCTACAGCGACCACAATCCATGTGAGTTAGAACACTATCAGGTATGGTATTTCTGTTAAAAAATGAGACTAATAGCAACAGAGTGGTGAGCATAATTACTGTATGTTGTTGTATTGATATAAATAATGCTGTGGAAATATGATGAATTTACTACCTGAGCCTTTCTGTCATTTTTTTTTTACACGGCCTGTATTTGGGATCAGTGTTTATTTGCCCAAACAGGCGGCACCCCAGGTGATTTGAGACCTGGTCATTATTTGAGACCCGGCTTTGATTTGAGAATTTATGGTATCTGCACATAAAAACCCAAAAGCAATAAGAGAAAACATACAATGTCGCAAATACCTTGACCAGTCACTGACAATGTTCCGTTTTTTTCATGACCAGAAATGCACCCAACTGATTCCTCTGTCAATCAGACACATATTGAATCCTCTAGATTTTTTTTTAGCCCTATACCAAAAGGGAAGTTGAAAAAAAAAAAAATATGAACAAACAGAGGAGAAAAATCAGATGCCTCTCCCTGAGACTGTGGTTTGCAGCAGGTTTTTTTTTTTTTTTTCTTGAACTCTTGTTTGGATTCCGACTGCGGCGCTCTATTCAATGCTTTCCACGCTATCAGTCTGTAGAAATCTTTCCATACACAGGTACACAGCAACAGTTTCAGATGTGATCACTCAGGCGTGGCGCTCATGTGGAATAGCTGTGTGTGTGTGTGTGTGTGTGTGTGTGTGTGTGTGTGTGCGTGTGTGTGCGTTTCTGTGTGCACACACATGCATAGTGCCATATAGCGTGTCTCTAGTGTCAAAAATCCTACGTATGCATACCTCAAGTCATATCACATTGCTCGCATTTTCAACATCAAGTGAGCAGAGGGAAAAAAAGAATGAGCGGGAGATGTGCAGGCTGAGAGCGCAGTCGAGGTGTGTGTCTCACACACACACACACACACACACACACACACACACACGCTCACTATTCACATGCATGCAATTTTACAACTGACTTTACTTGGTTTGGTAATTCCATTCCATGTTTGGTTATCTCATGCTCCCAATTACAGAACCAATCACGTGCGGTTCGGTCTGCGTACAAACAGATCGGTCTCCTCATTCTAAAAACACTGTTCAGTGAATTATTTTCCCATAACTGCTTGAACGTTTTACAGATTCTTTAGTGTCAAAAGTCCAGGCAGTCTCACTGACTGTGCTGAGGTATTACAACTAATTATCATATTCGAACAATCACAAACCCCACTTGTGAGGACGTTGCTGACTCGCTCAGCAAAAGAATGTGTGTCAGGGCTGTAACTGTTTTAGAGGATGTGCCAAAGCAATTGTTTGTCGGTTTGTTTATTTGTGTGAAACTGAAGTAATCTATGTGGTACAGAGCAGTGAACCCGTGAAACCAATAAGGTGTACAATTAAGGTCAAGGAAGTCCATAAAAATTCTAGTGCTACCTATTTCTGACTTGCCACAGCAGCGGAGAGGAGACAGTATTGTTATGTTGCTGCTTAGTTCAAGGTAATCAAGTTTTATATCCATCAGTTGTGTCATGTTGTCATTCTATAATCTGCCTGTTGTGTTGATGTGTATGTGAGGTTTGTATTTGAGCTTAGATTGATAAAACTAACTGTTTAAATCACTTATGATTAATATACATACCATGCTCATTGTAAGTCCCTTATCAGAATGAGCAAAAAAAAAATAAATTCAGTCAAACTGCCAGCCTGTGGCTGGACACAGTTGTATCGGCCGGATGCCTCTGGAAAGCATCTATAATCAGCGTTCTGAACTGTTAACCAAAATATTTTATAATAGCCATAACTGTGGGGAAATTCAAATTACATCATTTTTCATCATTATGCTCACAGAACTGTGCAGCTCCTACTTTTCTCCAAACAGGACCAAAAAAAAAAAAAACCCTTAAAAAAAAAACCCACAGCTATATTATCTAAATCGCCATGTGTGTTTTTTTTTTTCTTTTTTTTTTTGCTCTGGTTCCTAATTTTCAGAGTGCTTTTTGAGATAAGCTGAGTGGTAAAGTTGCATTCTGATCCTAGTGAGAACATTCAGTGACCTCTTTTGAATAAAAAAAAAATCATTCTTGATGGTGTCTGAGAGATGGGAAGGAAAGTTAGGGCTCCGTTTACATACGCAGTCATTTCTCTGAAGACGACGGGTCTTAAATTTGTTTTAAAAAAAAAAAAGAAAAAAGAAACAGCAAATGACATGCGTATAAACCAGTCACCCCACGATTTGTCAAATAAGATAATCCATCGCAATCTAATTGGTTATTTATTTGACATTAACGTCGAAAAACCAAAAAATATTTGAACATGCTCACGAGCAAATATGTCACCGAGCGATGCATGTTTCAGGAGCGAGGGGAGAGAAAACACACCAGCTGCTTTTACTTGTACGCCCACAATTATTCAATAAGTCATTTTAGGAGAGAGATTGTTACGGCTGTGAAAAAAATAAAAAAATGTAAGAGAGCGTACAGGAGCATACCGTGACAATGAATGCACACAGACTTGAATCAGTGCTCCCAGGTTTGATTTCATACGCACCATACACTTTCTCTGTCCCCTTGATGTAGGAAATGTGTTCTGAGCTAAGTAGAGAGGGGTGAGATTAAGGACGCAAAGGCTTGAGAAACAAGCCCAGCTCAATAGTCTTGTCACCACACACAGCCACTGCCATTTAAGGTCTTGTGACAAAGTCAGCCTCCTACACACAACCACGTACACGCTAACACACACACACACACACACACAGAGACAGTGACAAATTATCCCTGCATTACTGACTAGCTATTTTGTCTTATTTTTTCCTACACCCAGTACTTGGCGAGGAGAAGGTTTATTCTATACATTAAACCATGACTCAGGACGCCAGTCATCCATGAGAATCTCTTTTGCCCTCCGCCTCCTTTTATTTCAATTTTAATACTTGTAATGCATGAGGTATTTACCTGTATCTTTCTCCTCTTTCTGCCTATTTAGACCATTTGTCTTTATTGTTCCGCTCCTCTTTCCCTCCCCCTCGGTGTCTTTTCTATAGTCTTTGTACAATCCCCCCCTCCTTCTCTCTGTCCCCTTCTCCTTTTTCCCTTCTAAATCTTGTTCTCTTGCTCCATCTCAATAACTCCAGAATTATTGGGTCTGTTAAGAGGAGTCACTCCCATAAAGTGTGACCCTCGCAGTATTAGAAATTGCTCGCTGCGAATTCACTTGTGTGGTAACATCGCATCTTTCTCCTCCCTAAGGTTACAGGTGCTGGACCTACATGTCTGCTATAAGGCTTTCCAAGCCTTTCATTACATGCAGCTCTTTAAAGACGGCTGAAGATGTCTGTTTTTTTTTCTTTATTGGGGCCCAGCTCTCACCTTCAGTTGACCTGTGGGACTACACAGGGTAATTATCTGATTACCTCGCTGTTTTCCCCCGCACCTCGTGAACCATGATTGGCTGGCACTTAAAACTCACTGATTGCACCACAGATCACAATCAATCATTCTCTAAGGAGGCAAGAAAAGTGCTTGGACAACAAGAAACAGAGGCTCAATTTATTATTGGACTAATGAGCAAAATTAACAGCTTTTCAACAACCACAGAAAAGTCAACATTTGTGTATCATGTTCAAGGAGCATCTTAAGCGGATAACGGCCTCACGAACAGCAAACATGGAACTTTTGTTCGACCAATGTCACCTTCAAAATTTATTTCAAGTGCTATTGGATAGTTGTTTTTTTTATATGAGTAAATAGTAATTAGAAGCAATGAAGAAAAGTTTGAAAATCCTGCTGAGCTTTACAAGCTGAAGGAGGTTCTTCTGTGAAAGTTTTAGCCTACATAAGCTTGTTCTCCAGCTTACTGCCTCAGTTGCGTAAACCAGGTTTAAGCTTTTGAGTGTTTTATCCTGAATCTGCATGAGAAAGCCACAAATAACAAATCCAGTACATCAGCATGAAAACAAAACAAAAGCAAAAGGAAAATCAAACAAACAAACAACCAAAAAGCTTCATACGAAACATTAGCAAATCTAGAGTGCATTAAGAAGTCGTAGAAAAATAAATAAATAAATAAATTCTATTTTCATAAATGACCATTAGTCATTTCTTTGTGTTGCTCCTAAGTGCCTAGATAGAACTAAAGCCTGTTAACCAACTCTCCAATTCAAATCTGCAAGCTGCTAATGCCAAATGCGCTATGCTTAAAGGGTCGCTTTTTTCTTTTTCTTTTTTTTTTTTTTTTTTTTTTTTTTTTGAGGAAACCACTTGGTAAATTATGTTGTCTACATGAACCTTGACGTTATGAAATTCAACAGTAAATTCTCTCTCTCACAGAGAGGAAGACGCAATTCACAGCCTAGTCATAAGTGACATTAAAATTTACTTATAGCTGTATTCAGAAGACAGCTGTCAGTCAGGTGAGCAATGACTTACCAATGTGACTTCTGTGTGATGATGCTAATGTAAGCCTTCCCCAGAGAGACACCAGACAGAGGGTCAGAATCAGTGCCCATGTGCACGTGTTCTGGAGATCTCTTTCCCGCATTCTGCAAAGACAAGGATGAAAACAGTGTCATCAAATTCCTTCCCCAACAACCGGCAAATCCAATCGTCGGTCACCGGACACGGCCTCATGGCGAGAAAACATTGTCGTGTCTTTGTTTCAGAGTGTCAACTACACCATAGTGCCACTGACCATTTACTTTGAATTTCTTAAACCCCAGGTTTTTTTTTTATGATTAAAAAGGAAAAGAAAAAAAGGCCAAAATAGTGAGGGGAAAAACTTGCAGTGGCACTGCACAGAATACTGGAACGGTGAGATGCCAGTAATAGAGTGTTAAGAAGACCTGGAAATAACACATTGTTCTTTTCTCCCTATATCACTTTTTTTTTTTTTTTTTTTTAACAATTTTCTACCATCTCCAAGGGAACAGGGTGATACTGAGTCATGAAATGATTCATTTGCTGGCCATGCAAGGGAGCTTATTGTCTAAGAGGCATTAAAGTTTGAATAGGCAAACAGCATGGACTTGCAACCCGATGTCTTTATTACTCTGAGCAAAGAGTTCATTTAGAATTCATAAACAGAGGCGAGATAAGAAATAAGACATAATTTTCGACACGTTCATTTATGATTAATCAGAAAGAGGCTTATTTATCAAACATTACAGTTGCCTGATGAAAAAATACACATTAACTATTTACCTGAACTCATTGTACAAGAAGATAAGAGGACAGAATTTTTTTTTTTTTTTTTTCGAGATAGATACGAGGCTAGTTTTTTTCAAATCAGTCAGTATTTCCCATTCTGTTTGGCATCTAAAGAGTCCGGAATAAGCAAGCTAAATAATGGATTTCTGTCTCTTCATTCGAAGTGAGGCCCAGACGCACTGACAGCGCCTGCTCTTTGAAGTCAGGGGCACAGAGGAAAATAGATTTACAGGCGTTTGCATTTCAAAACAACAGAGAGAATGAGACAGTGACATTGCACAAAGTGAGAAGGTGAGTTGCATAGCTAAGCATTTGAGGGGGAAGTCTCTCCTACAAGGGTGGTCTGGTTCAGCCTCACTTTACAGGCCCTTGCTGTAAAAAATTATGCAGCTTTGGTGTTGTAATTATCTCACTTTACCGGTGCCTAGAGGGGAGAAAAACAATGCAATCGCTTGATGAATCTCCTTTCTTTTTCTCAAAAAAAAAAAAAAAAAAAAAATTACCAAAACTTAAGCACTTGCTCTGCTGGTGATGGGGATTTGAAAGGATTACACACACACACACACACACACACACACACACACACACACACACACAAGTGGAAATCATTTTCAAGACAGTGTCTGAGTGTTTTTGTGAAGGTATAAAGATCATTCTCCTGTCTAGAATATAACTTTTTGCAGTCTTTGAAAAAAAAAAAAATGACAGACATATAAATAAATAAAGTTTAAGTGTAAACATCCTCAGCTCTGGTGGCCATGACTTGCTAGTAAAAAAGAAGATTACAGTTTCTCCTGTGCCTGGGAGGCAGCTGCCAGGAAGACAAAGGACGGATCTTTTCCATCCTAGGTTACTGTCATTTGCAACCGCCAGTTTACCACTTTACCCTCAGCTGCTCTTATAATCAATGGGATGGCATTCCTGACTGCAGAGATGGAAGTCAGATGCCAGATCTTTAGCCAGAGATGGAAGATTTTTTAGCCCTTTTAACTATTGTAAATCTTTCCAGCCCAGGGAAGCAGGGCTGTTACCGGGAGAAGCGCCACATGTAGGGGAGATACAGAAGAAATAGTGATACAGAATTATTTAAATGAATTTCACTGATATCCAGAATTTTAAAAAAAAAAATATCTATATTGATACAGCTACGCCACCATAAGGTTGCTTTAGTATCCTAGCAACAAACCCTTTGCCTCTAGCATATGGTAAACTGTAGTTCCTAAATGCCATGTCATGTTTGCTGTTGGGAGGTGAAAGTCTTCAATAGAGGTGTTGGGGGTGAATGAGATTTTTCTTTTGTTTTGTGGAGAAAGTTTGTCTAACTCTGTGTACACAACTGCAGTTTTTTTTTTTTTTCTACGCAGTTTAGCCCACCTCTTCAGCGGGTCTGTGATGAACTGACATAAATTTTTGCGTCCTTTCAGTGCACACGCATAATAATCATGCTAAGATGAGCTGGAAGTTTTGGAAAGCTTTTTATTGGTTCCACTGATTCAGTTTCACGGCCGAGCGATTCTATTAAACTACCTTATATTCATGAGGGAAATCGTTGTCTCAATGTATGAAGATCACATCACGTCATGTGGGCGTGGCCTCTTCCTGGTTTCCTGCTTTGGTGGAGAAGAGAAGACGTGGTGGAAATAGTGGCAGTGTGTTTGTTTTTCACTTGTTTCACCCTTACCACTGATTCCTTGTCTCACTCTCCTATCTGCATGTTGTGCTTTAACCTTCCAGTTACCAGATAATGGTCTAAAAAGTCCCTTGCTGACACCCAGGAACATTAAAAAAGTTACTGTGCAGTAGTGAATGGATCTCTGTAACAGTCTCATTAAGGGATTGGGCAAATATTACAGATGCATACAGTGCAGGAGTGAAAAAAACAAAACCTTTGGGAAACACTTCTTTTAATAATCACCACAAATGAGCTTTGTCGAAGGGAACACGGAGTTCTAGTGGTATTAAATGGATGCCTGGCTTTTGGTGCAGGAAACTATACAGAACTTGTAAGGTTAAAGTCTTTGAGCTAAATGGTTGGAAATGATGTGGAGGCAGACTTAGGTGGGACCGGTTCAAAGAGGAAGAGCTGAGGTGTTTGTTTTGATGTC
Organism: Chanos chanos; assembly: GCF_902362185.1. Taxonomy (NCBI): domain Eukaryota; kingdom Metazoa; phylum Chordata; class Actinopteri; order Gonorynchiformes; family Chanidae; genus Chanos; species Chanos chanos. Next base: position 12,758,640 of record NC_044503.1, on the reverse strand, counting down.
ATAAAGCCGGCAGGCAGACTTGGCTCGCTCTGGTTAGAGGGGAAAACACACAGTGGTTGTTCATTAGTTCACTCTTACACTCCAGACTGAGCAAATCCTGCTTGTAAACATTTGGAAACAACCTCAAGCTAATATTGCCCACACATCACAACAGTTCCAAGTGTTTATATATCATCAGCGATGAAGTTAATTATCAGAGATTTTCCTTTGTAGTTTTTGTTGCTGTTGTTGTTGATGATGATTGTTGACAAAGACTCAGGGTTTTTTTTTTTCCAGGGAAAATGTCAATAGAAATGTTAAAAGGTATGAAACTGCACCTCTGTGCTAAAGAACGTCCCTAAAATCAGTGTGGCATCAAACTGCTTGAGTCTGACTCACACCAGACTTGACTCCAAGATGAAATGATTAACTTTGCAAGAGAACTCACCATACCTCCTTCTCCAGAAGTCAGTTAGTGAGGAAGTTAGACAAAGCTGTCAGCTTGTGCTTCAGAAAAACACATTCAATACTCTTCTATTCCATAACCTAGAGTTTATCAACACTAACTTTACCATGTTTTTGTCCTTGACCACCTTGCTCTTATCCTCCACAATAGATCAGTGGTGCCAAGAAGACCACCTAAGCCGACAACAAACATCAATCACAACATCTTCACATGATCGTCTTGTGCTAACACTTGTCTACCTATTTAACCTTGAGATGAAGAACAGCTGAAGTTGAATTGAATGTTCTAGAAGCTGTAGATTCACATTTGAAGGTTAAAGTTAAGCCAAATTGCAAAAGACATTCTTGGATGATAAGATGCAGGTTATCTTAGACCTGCTCTGACGCAGGATTAATGAGAGATGTGAATGAAACAAATTGGCGTTACATCAAAGAAAAGACTTGGAACTTTATGAAACAATTCATTCACATGTTCCAATGCACTCTTTTATACTGGATATTGATGTGACAGAAATACTTCTGGTTATGTCTCTTAATTACTGTTATATGCACTGTATGCATGTGTGTGTACTGGCTTTTTAAATCTGAATGGGGAATCAATTAGCTCAAATAACAGGAAGGAACCCTAATGTTCTGCATTTTGGCCTGCTTAACTTGGTAAAACTATGCTACCTGGCATTTGCCCAAAATCGGTAGGTACAATTTAAAAGCAGCTTCCAAGAAAGAGATGGGGAAGTGCACACAAGCTTTTCACAACCGTCCAATAGGAAGAGGCCTTTTTTTTGTTATCGGTGGCAAAGCAGCCTTACGAAAGGAAATAAGCAGCAGTAATAAGTATTGCCCTAAGAGCTGCACATAGATGTGTAACAAACTGTAAACCAGAAGTGTTTTTTTTTTTTAATCCTCTGTGGCACAGTTTATTGCAGTCAAATTCAACTAGATGCACAGCACGAGATCATCTTCCGTTAGGCTGGTGGGTTGTTGTTGGGTTTTTTTTGTTTGCTTGTTTGTTTGTTTTGGTTTGGTTTGGTTTTTTAATACCGATTTGGCACTCAACCTTATTTGTTGCAATTGACCTATTAAAAAAAATTCATATGTGTGTATATTTAAACACATATCTTCCAGTGGCTATAAAACAAGCAAAAATGTGTCTTTCGTGTATATGTCCACTGGCGGAATGCTTGTAAAGCTTTGGGGCCTAACCCAGTTAAAGGCAATCCTACAGCAGCGCAGGCCTATGCCATAGCAGCTTGCTCATTTGCTGGAAGGGAGAGAAGCAGTCTCAACTGAACACTTCAGCCGCTCCTCTTCTCTAATTAGTCCCTTTGGAATCCAGTTTCCGTCTTTGCAGATGGTAAGATCATCATGCTGAGACATATTTGTTTCTCTCTCTCTTTCTCTCTCTCTCTCTCTCTCTCTCTCTTTCTCTCTTTTAATGCACCGCAAGTGTCCGTTTCAAACCCCCCTCTCCCCTTTCTCTCTCTCTCTTTCTCTCTCGCTCTCTTTCTAGAGCATGTTGGGGGATGTGGGGGTGGCCATTTTTCCCTCAGACTGTTAATTAGGACTGATGTATGTGAGGAGCATCTATAGTCCAATTTGGCAGCCTCAGAATAAGGTAAATAACTGTAACTGACCATCCAAACAGAGCCTAATCCGCTTTGACTGAGTGATGGCCGGAGAGCAGCCATTAAACAAACTATCAATAAAACAGAGCTAAAAATCCAGTTGCATCAAAAACTTTCCCTGTGACGGCACCTGGACATGCAAGAGGGCTGCATGTTGTGTTTGCTTGATTCAGCCCTTCCAAGGCCAAGGGAAAACCTCGTTTATTAAGCTTAAACATATTTATGAAAAAAATGTTCAATACGGTCTACTGCCTGACTGCGCATGTTATTTCACAAGGCTGTCCATGCACTGTAGTTTGGATTCTCACAGAGTCTATATAGTATATTGCAGCACAGTGGCCATGTATTTGATCAGAGACCCCTGAAGGCCCAATCTGCGTATATGCATATTTCATGTGTTTGAATTAACCATTACTGCGAATTTGCTGCTGGCAACATAAGCAGGGACATGTCGAATGGTTTAAACATATGGCTCAATTGGAATTCCTTTCCTGAAACCTCTCTTAGATATACAGAAGACTTCTCCTGACATCTATAATGACATTTCGCGGCTCTTGAAATCAGATGACCGTGCAGAGTGGCCTCCTAATTGTGTTTCTTTAAATGCAGTCATTACATCACTAACCGCTTTGACATGAAACCATTTCCAACAAATGTAACAAGTATAACGATGAGCCTCTCATCATATCTATCACAAAACACAGCTTGTAACCATGCACGTAACCATGCAGAACCGGTATCCTAAATTGCCCTCTAAAAAAGACTTCTAACAATGGCTGACCAATGCTTTTGTGTTTGAACACAGAGATAGCTGCGGCCATCTCTGTGGAGTAGCACTGAACAGCAGAGCAGTCATGCCACCCACTCAAGTACCCTGTGTGCGTGGGCGCTCTGACTCCATTGAGCCCCAGTCAATAGCTTGAGAGGCTTACTTGAGGTAGAGACATGTCATAAATCTCAGCTTGGACTAATTTTTCTTTCTTTCTTTCTTTCTTTCTTTCTTTCTTTCTTCCTTTTTTTTTCTCTCTGTGGTTGCTGTTGTTTTAAGGGACCGAAAGCCCTCCAGTTGGCTGTTCAACATTGTGAGATAGACAGTTTGTTACACCTTCTTTTTCCCCTATAACATAATGCCAAAGCCCATTCTGATTCTGGCCAAGCTTTTGGCATCCATTCACAGAGATAACTCATCCAAGAACAGGAAAGACACACGGTGTAACAGAGTTGAAATCAGACGCTCTGCCAATGGAATAATGAGCATGAGTTGGCTTTAAATGTCTTAAAGACAAGAACCTGTCAGCGCTTCTCTGGAATTAAAGGCAAATGTGGCGTTCCTTTCGCTCTGTCGCTTCACCAGCAGGTGGCTAAACCTGGACAGCCAGTGATGTCAATTTACATGAAATGAAATGATTTCCAAGCACCAAGACTTGATCTCATCTTCCATCTGGCTTCCATTCGAGAGAGATCATCAATGCAGCTTTAGTATGCAACATGACAGCCAATTAAAATGAGGCAAAGTGAAAGAGCCCAAGCTATGTAACACACACACACACACACACACACACACAGAAAATGAGGATGGGAAAAGCTCTCTCTTCAATGTTAAGATAAATGTTGGGAGTTGAAAAGAAAGAAAATTAACTTAGAGCTTGGTACTTAGGCGAACTCTTTAAGTAAAGCCATTGACTTGGAAACATTTTAAGATTTTTACCCATTTCTCTGCCCAACAATAGCGCCTCTGGGGAAAAATATAATGAAAGTCAAGTAAAGCTCAGGGCATGAATATGGATACTGAAATCACAACAGGATATGTGGCTGTCACAGGGAGAGGGGATGATTTTTGACACACTGGCAATCAGAGAAGCAGTATAATATTCTAACTGGGGCTAAAGCAGGTGACTTCTTCACTTAATTGTGACCTTGGGAGATTACAGTTTGATTAAGCCAGTCTGGGCATGCCAGTGGCAGACTTGTCATTGGCAGGTTTTGATGGACAGCAGCGTGTGTGTATGCAGATGCACAGAACATTACTATAATGAAAGATGGCATATTTTAACACTTCTGGGAGAGCTCCAGAACAAAGCTGACCACCCCCGGCCAAAGAAAGGAAAAAAGAAAAGAAAAGAAAAGAAAAGTGGGCTGAAATTTGTGCCAAGAAAGCTGTATGCAGTGAGGTGTGTGTGTGTGTGTGTGTGTGTGCGCGTGCGTGAGTGTGTGCATATGTGTGTGTGCGTGTGTGTGTGCGCGCACATGCACGCCCGCACCTCAACGGTGTGCCTTCTCAAAGTGCGGCTCCGGCGGTGTGTTTCTCTCTGAGAAGTTTTTGGCACTCAATCAATTAAATTTGGCACCGCTGTGCCTCCATGGACCATGTGTGCAGCTGCGGTGAGCGTTGGAGGCACTGCTCACTTCAATTAAACAGCTGTTTCTGTCGGTCTTTCAGGAAAACACGCTCCCTCTCACTCCCTCGTATTGTCGTATTCAGAATCACCGGGCCATTTAAAATCTCTGAAACCTCCATCCAAGCTTGTTTTTGTGTAAGGCAGCTCCAAGTCCAGCCATGGAAGGTCACACAGTTCGTCCTATTTCTCTCAACTGGAGTGCAGGCTGTACTCATATGTCAGTGACTTGTCTGATTGCGAGGCTAGCAAGGGGAGTGACAGTTTCTCTCCAAAAATGAATATCAGACAGTACAACCCGTCTAGCAAGGAATGAGCAGATAGATCATGTCCCTCCGCAACAACACGAAAATAGTCCTGCATTTGTGCTCAATGCACTTTTGCGAAGTTTTCATCTTCACTGAGAAAGTTGTTCCCACTACAAACTGAGTCTGATTCTGTTTTGACCCAAAATGTTTGTCTGAGGAATTTGGATATTCAATTGCACAGTAAACCACAGGCTTGACACTGCTCAATCCAAAATCTGCAGAGAGTTTTACATAAATTGAGAGCATAAGCTGGATAAGAAAAAAAAAAAAAAAGCTGTAAAATAAGATCAAAGTAAAGCGAATTTGCGGCTTTTATATTCATGTTGCAAGGTTTACTGGGAGGGAAGAAATCCCACAAAGGCTTTGAACCGAAGAAACGAGTGGTTAAAATTGGTTTGGGGAACCACAGGAATTTAAAGAACATATCAGAAATGCAAATTGCTGTGCTGGGGGAGCCTTTGAAAAAACAATCACCACAGAGAGAGAGAGTTACAAGAGTGGTATTGATGGTGAGGGGTGGGCGGATGGGTGGGGGGTGGGCGGAGGGGTGGGGTGGGGTGAGTGAGTGGACCACCGCTATCAAGTTGACACAGTAGCTTCACTGTTTGGTCCAGCTAGGGGCCGTAATCCAGATTTGCTTCACAGCGACGCCAATAGGATTGGCCCATCGTAAATTTCTCTTTTCTCTGTGTGCTCCTTCTGGAGGCTGTCTTTGAGCTTGTGATCACGGAGCTGGTTAGGAGGACGTCCCCCCACCCCCCCACCCCCACCCCCTCCCCACTTCTCCATCGTAACCCTCATCTCCCCATCCTCTCTCTGAATTGAATTTTTCATCACATTGGGAGTCCCAGAAGAACGACACGTTGATTTTTCCATCCTCTTCAAGCACATACTTTTCAGAAGGCTCTCACTCTCGCTCTCACTCTAAAATTGGACGTAGACGCCAATGCACCGGAGAGGATGTCTCTCTAGGCCGCTGGAACCCTTCTGTGACCAAATTAATCACTTTGAAAGACATGCCAAGCAGAGCCATCTCTAATAGTAATTAGAGAGGGTAGAGATCTCCTACAAATCAAACTTAGCCTCATTGTGGTTAGCGTAAATGAGTGCTACTGCTCAGAAACTTGTAGCATGATACCCACACTCTCATAACTGTTAGAGTAACTGTTAATTACGTAAGTGACTGTTAGAAGAGGTAAGCAGGGGGTCCAACACACTGCCATAGAAGAAGCACGAGGGAAAAAAAAAAGTATGAAAAAGGAGGGTTTTTTCTTCCAAGAACCACAATACAACAACATCAGTCAACACTAGCTTTTAAAAGTTAATCGTAGCTGCTCTGCAGTGGAGGTGCACGCATGATAAATCATTGATGTTGAGAGGTTGGGCTCCAAGCCAACCTTCCGTTATCTGAACTTGTTTCTTCGGAAGAAAAAGAAAAAAAAAAAACTTTTTGCGTAGGGTCATGAATTATTGACAGGCTTGACAGGCCATCCCACTGGGATCCCTAAACTTACACTCCCTGCTGCACGCTCTGAACCATTCCCGAGACATCTGTAGACACACACACACACACACACACACACATATGCATGCATACATATATACACAGCTGAGGACATATAGCCATGTTGAGAATGGAGATGGGGATAGAGTCAGGAAGGATGGGAACTGAGTCAGGTAGAAGAGAGAAAACCAAAGGATGAGTAATTTTCTATCATTAAATGATTATTGCCAGCCCCCCTGCACTGCACTACACTGATGTGTACGTGACTCAAGAGGATGCGGGAATTTCGGAGGTACCTGCCATATTTTTCTTTTCTCACCAGTCCTCTCATTCTTTGGTTAAAGGCTGTCAAACATAGTGATGATGGAGAAAGGTGAGTAACCGCACGAAGAAAGACTTATTTCTATGAAAATTAATACTGTAAAAGGGGCCTTCGTAAATGAAACTGTTTCAAGGTCAAATAAAAAAAAAAAAAAGGAAGAAAAATCTACGAATTTCAAATACCAAAAATATAAAACAAGATACCAGAGATCCCGTACAAATACACTCAGCTACACTAGGTCCGTGTCTCTCTCTTCAGATGCGTCATGCACCATTCTGCACGGCAAGAAAAAAAAAAAAACATACTGGGCAAAGCATGAGAAAAAAAAAGGTCGGATAAAGTGAAAAGGGAGAAATCTTTGCGAGAACACAAGGTATAGGCTCCAATCCATGCAATTAAAAAATATATATATAATCATAACATGAAAAAAACCCTGATGTCTAAATTTAAGAGACAGAAAATGCTTTTCACAAATGAAGAGAAACAACCAAACTACAATTTACGGCCGTTAAAAAGAGATGACTGGGTGCGGTTCGAGGCTGGAAGAGACGCGCGCGTGTGTGTGTGGGTGTGTGAGTCGGGAGACGGGAATGAAGAGTGCTAGCGTCAACTGCGGCACACCGGGAGCTTGCGTGTGCCTGAGGACCTGAGAGGAAGGGAAGAATTGAACCAGATCAGATCGTAGAACTTTAACGTTCATATACCTGTGCAATATTAGTTGCAAACCCCAGAAGGAGCCCTTTGTTTACCCATTAGTGGGTTGTTTCTGTGGCTGTGTATGGCTTTTTTTTTTGTTTGTTTATGTGAAGACTACGTTACCTCTATTCATCCTTTTGTCTGATCTTGTGCATGACCAAACGAATGAGTCGTGAGAGAGCCTGAAAGGACAAGTTGGTCCTCCAAAACTGCGATGTGGGATTGCATTTGTGTGTTATTTACTGATGTGGGAAAGGCTAAATGAGCAGGAAGAGCATCTTAGCACTCAGTGGGAGAGACAGCATAGAAGCCACTCACTGGAGCCAAAGCACCCATTAGAAACTTGGAGGCAGGTTTAATGAATAGTTAAAAAGGGGGAACGGGTAGGTGTGTGTGTGTGAATGTGTGTTTGTGTGTGTGTGTCAGGGGGAGGGGGGGGGCAGCTGCTGGGGAGAAGAGGTGGGGGGTCTAAAGAGCTAAAGATCATTGAAGTGTTCAAGCTTTAGCGGGCAGATCAGCAAAAACCCCTGTGTCGGCCCGGATCTTGTCGGCTCTCCGTCATTCATGCGTTCGTTCGGGTTCCAGTGCTCAAGTCACCTCGGCAAAACCAATACTTTTATTTTTCCAACTCATATTTTTTTTTTTTTTCCCTGGTGGTGTTTATGAGCTCCCAGTAGGCCAGTAAATGTGGAGGCTTACCGCTGGTCCCTAAAATCGTATTGTAATTTTTCTGGTGCAGATGCTTCTAATGGCAGGTAATTGACAGTTATCTCCGAGCGATGCCGTGCTGCATGCCTCATGTGCCCTACGGGGCCCCAATGCTCCCAATGCTACAGAGGTTAATGAAGTTCCCCATCGCCATTATTCTTAAGGCAGGAAATACACACCATAGCTGCAGGCTAAATTCATGCCATTGGATCAGGTGAGACATTGCTTACTCCCTCCTCCCAATCAGTGTTTTGTATTTCAGCTTTTTCCAGGACGCTGCGACGTTTCATTTGCATGCGTTAGGTCTCTCTCTCTCTCTCTCTCTCTCTCTCTCTCTCTCTTTCTCTCTGCCGCTTTCTCTTCCACATCCTCTCTCTCTCTCTCTCTCTCTCTCTCTCTCTCTCTGTCTCTCTTTGGTGATGTACGTTTTGTACTGTACATGTCAGGCAGAACGAGAAGACAACAGAAGAATGGTAATGATTGAGCTTGTGCGCTAATGAGCGCTGCACCGAGCCAGCGAAGTAAAGGTCATGGCCAGCAACAGGCTTGGCAGAACAAGGACGTCACCTACCCTTAGTGGCACTGTCAAGCCTCACCCTCATTTATTTATTTATCTATTTATTTATTTAATTAATTTCATTAGAATGCCTGCGTCTCCATTTCTTTGTTTCCTTTAGTCTTACATTTCCTCCATTACCCTTTCTCTCCCCCCCCACCTTACTTTTGTTCTCTCTCTTGTTCTCATTACTTTGCCTTCTCCCCTCTCTCCCCCAATCCTTCCTTTCTACCTCGTCTTTACCTCCATAATGCTCCTTTTCCCATATTTTTTCACTTCCACTTCCACTCCTTCTGTTCACCTCCCTCACATCATATATTTCCCTCCGTCTTGTTGTTTTGTTCTCTCTCTCTCTCTCTCTCTCTCTGTCTGTCTGTCTGTCTCTCTCTCTCTCTCTTCCTCTCAGTCTGCCTCTCTCTCTCACTCATTCTCTCTTTCCTGCTGCTTGTGTTGCAGGGTGGCATTATCCTAGGTCATCCTAGCCTCCCTGAGGAGGGGGCATTGATTCATTCTGGGCTGACAGATATTTTTAATTACAGTGTCAAATGAACTGTTAACGGCACAATAAAATCCATTGCATATGTATTCATTTCTAATGTACTTGTCAGCTCCCTCCGGACAGACTGTGATCATGGGCCTCGGACAGATGGGTTCGGATTACACTTCATCCTTTGTCTGATGCTGCCATCACTTAAGGAGACACACACATGCACAAACACACACACACACACACACACACACACATTCACACACATTTACACACACTCTAAAACACAAGCAGGCACAGACGCACAGTCACTCACTTACAGACACACACACACACACACACACACACACACACAGACACACACACACACACACACGCAAACTGCCCCATGGTATCGAAGAGTGCCAAATCTCAGACAGAATTAGAGACTTTGTGAAGGATTCATGAGCAAGATTTTGTTTCCCCTCAAGACAAATACTTTGAACATCTAATGAGGAAATATAATAAGCATGCAGTAAATGTGACAGTATTTGCTTGCAGAAAGAGCCAGCGATTGCCAACTATTTGAATTGTAGGCTAATACTCTGAGGCTTGGACTGTGCTGGCAACAGCTAATATATTTAGTGAAGCCACAATGGGCCAAAAGACACTGAGAGGCAGTGGAACAAAATCGATATTCAAAGCAATCAAAGCAAAAATATTCAGTCAAACGAATGAGATTTGTAGGTGTAATTATGCACCAGAATCCGTTTATGAACTCTATAGTTACCAGTGCTAAAAGAAAACAAACAAAAAAACCCCCTACAAACTACAAAGCTGCTGTGAATTTACTGTATGAATATCATTAAGGAAATGGCTACTCACTTCAGTACCTGCTAGAAAAACTCTCAATAGATTAATGACACTACACAGTAATTATAGCCATTACTGAAGCAATTCAGTCACGAGCTATATACTGTCTCAGTGCTTGATGAGTATTGATGATATGTCAAAGACAGGATGCCCTCTAAGACTTGCTTAGGGCAGACTTTCTTCGGGTATAAGTGAAAGAGTGAGGGAGAAACAAAAGTTCCATACCTATGGCTACGCAGATGTGTAGCTATTTTAAACCTTGGTTAATGACACTACCAGTGAACCTGTGCTTCAGCATAACCAATGGAAAAACACCTTATTGAACAAGCCTCACCTCCCTGTCTTTTAATTAAAGCGTGCTGTGAAGCAAGTGCATTTTCAGAGTGCACTCCAACAAAGGCAAGGAACCCTCCAGACTCCAGCAGTTGGTAATTAATTGGAATGTGCCCCAAACCTCCTGCTTTCTCACCCATAGTTAATACTGTTACTCACAGAGCAAATATGAAACGCTAGCTCTGCACAGAGGACAAAGAAAAATTAATCATGAAGAAAAAGAATATTCTTCCTATTGTCTTTTTATAATTAATTACCAGATCATTTCGGGGGTAATTCGGGAAATAATCGCTACCCCATAATGTTTAATGGCATGCGCAATGTGATAACAAATCAAGTTTTTATGTCACTAATTTTCATAAGCCTTTAACTGGACTTTTCCAAATGAATATGAAAGATCGCACAGATGTCTCAGAGATTTTGGGCAGACATATTACAAGCGGCCCTCTTCTCTGCAGTTTTTTATTTTTTTTTTTTCAGACTGATCTCTTTCGTGCTTCAGATGAGCAACGGAATATCTGCCCAGTGGCTCTGAATGCTGAACGGTAGACTTCTGGACTATATGGACATCTAAAATCACCAGTAAAGTTAGTTTAAAAGGAGGAGCAGTGTATCTGCATTGCTCCTGTGGGGAGGGACGGGGGAGGGAAGAGGAGGAGAGTGGAGACTGTTACCAGCTCCGGCTCCGCTGAGAGTTTTAAAAACCAAAAGCAATGCAGCATCAGCGCTGCTGTCAACCATCAGCACAACACAACAACGCCTCTGATTAATAATAATGCCGTCCAGGCATGGCAACCATTCAACCATGTGCTTCTGTGATAATGAAGAAAGAGTAAGATCAATTCCCTGAGCCTGCAACGAAATCCACAATTCCCAGAGTTCCACTTAAACAGCACGCGCTGATGTGCAGTTTGGACGTCTTTTGGCCATATCTGACCATTTGGCCCGAATGACGCTTTTCAAGGTGATTCAAGGTGATGCCTGAAACCTGCGTTCACATTAAACAGGTGTTCAAACAGCAAACCAGCGTGGTTAATGGTTAATCTGTCGTAACTAGGATAATTATGATATTGGTGTGTCACAAATGCACTTCATGAAAAAAGTCCGGGTGTTTGAAAACAGGTTGCACAAGAACATATTAGATTTGTATCCGATTTAGCAGCCTTTATGAATGTGGTCCAAAAGAGATGCTACTACAATAGATTCCAGGTGGTTTTCTGCTATTTACGATTTCACAGAAATATCCAATCTGTGTAAGCTGTAAGTTAAAAAAAATGACCTTGTTTGCTTTTCCTAGTCAGCACAGTATAAAGTAAGAGAGAAAGAAAGAAAGAAAGAAAGAAAGAAAGAAAGAAAGAAAAGATACATTCTAATGCATAAATGAAAAGTATTTAACGCCAATAGCGAAGGTTGTAATGATCCTGGCTTAACAGCTCTGGCCAGTGTATTGTCTCTGTTAACGGTTTCTATCGTCTTTGAGAATCTCTATGGGCCATGAAACCTGTGGAACAATCAACGTTCATCTGAAGCCAAGAGAAACTTGAGTATCCTTTTAAGCATTTATTAACGTGTGGCCACAGACCGTGAAACTTGGCCAATATGTCATTTTCCTGTTTCAGCCCAGGCCATAGGGTGGCACTGGCCTTTACCAGAGAAAACAAACAAACTAACAAACAAACAAACAATTGCTCTTTAAATTCAGTACTGTCTTCTTTTCACCGAGATGTCTAACATGGGTTCCAAACATTCCAGAAGAATGACTTTCAGTGGCAGAGTAATAAACTTCAGTAGATCTTTAATGGTAGGTCCTCCTGCTCCACTCAGATAACCGTTTCTTGGTGCTCTTTCTTTGAGGCATATTTACCTTCTGTAGGAGTAAGCATTTAAAAATAGAGCAGCTGACGCTCATTTCTGTCCTCCAGGAATATGTCTGATCATAAAGAGCCTCATTTAGAGACAGGCTCTTTTGGTACTCAGAGGTATGGAGAGGAAGAATGGGGGGGAGAGGGGTTAGGGGAAAAGCTTGTCTGACTTACTGATGCCATGGCAACTAATGTGAGAGAATGTGTTTTAAAAAATGAAATCAATGCCAATGCCAATGAAATGTCATATAAAAGACATCAGATACTGATGTTAGACAAATCATCTACGTTCAACCTACGAGTCACAACATGTCACAGCTTTATGATATCTAAGTGAAAAGACTGAATAAAAAGTTACAGAATTACCATATGTACCACTATTCTTAAAGATGGATTTAAAGAGGAAAAAAGATTTATCCCTATTCCCAATTTAGTCACGGGCAGGACCCTCATATTTCTGTTTCCTGTTCCATTTGTTGTACTGTTCTATTTCTATTTCCTGTTGCTTACACTACTGTCATGCTGGCCAAGAAGGGCATAGACTGTCGTGCTCTCCTCTGCCTCCACTACATGTGGAGTTGCTGAATGCTTCTTTGTGTTGGACCTGTAGAGGACATTACTTGGAATCTATAATACGTCCGTGTGTGTGTGTGTGTGTGTGTGTGTGTGGTGGGGGTGGTACCTCTGACCTGCCAGCGGGAGTTGCTAGTGCAGCGATGGTGGGACGATTCCTCCTGCTGGCTTCGCACCCACGAACATCGGTAACTGTGTTTGTGTGGCCACCCAGCCAAGCTGGAGGCCCTGCTACAGGGATACGGACCTGGGTCTCAGGAGTGGTTGGCTAGTGTCTTTTCCATTGGGTCACAGTGCCCACTGAAACAATTTTGAACAAAGTGACTATGCAAACATGAAATGAGAACTGAAAATGACCTCAGAAAAATTGACCACGAATTGAAAATGAGAACTCAGACAGAGGAAACTGTACCTTCCCCGTGGATGGTGTATGGAATTGCAGTCACGTCAAATATTGACAATGTCCCCACAAAATAAGTCAAATACCGACAGCTGTCCACACCTAAATATGTGACATCTGTTTCGTAGCCGTGTGAGACATCAGCAGGCACCTACAGGTGAAGATTCAAAGCTGCATGCTATAACTTTGACCCTTAAAAAAACATATGTCTGTTTGAATATCACAGATGAACAAATTAAAAAAAAAAAAAAATCACTCAGGATAACATAAAGGTAATAGATGAACAAGCATAGGCTAGAACCTACATACGATTTTATTATTCAGGCTCACTGTAGAAACTCAAGGACAGAGACTTTCACACACAGCGAATGTCAGACAATACAGATGGCATGCAGTTATGAAATATACTCACAAAATGTCTAACTTCAGTTCAATTTTAATTGTTATGGGATTTTGAAATTCTGAGAAGAAAGCTCAGAAGCGTCAGCTGAATACTGAATACGGACTCAAATATTTGATGGAGTCCTAGTTGTATGAGAGGTGATGTGCTGACTGATTACAAGGAGCATTTCTGAGACAGTCAAGTCTGTTTCAAAGATCAAGGTTCAGGACCCGAAGCATTATGCATTAGCAACTCTACAACTGCAGGGACAATGCTGATCTATAGAGGCCGCCGTCTCCTATTCAATAACCCAATAGTGCAAAATCAATACAGTCCAGAAAGCTCTGCCAACTCTATGGTCACTGGAATGCTAATTTAGTCTCATCGCTCTAAAAAGAGTGCCCATGATCTCAGACTCATTCTGATGTATGAACTATTTGAAGAGGAACATGTAAAGAGAAGATTAATGTAGTCTGTGTAATCAGAAATTGATTGTATTAATATTGAGGCCATTCTGAAAAGGGTTTCTGTCCCTATCTAGATTTTAGAGAGAAGCATTTCTGAAGTGACAGTAATGTCATTTTTCACTGATTTGGAAAACCATGCAGCTAATGTACAAAATAGTCAAAAATGTGAGAAATCTATGCATTGCAGAAACTCTAGGATGCAAAATATTCATTTTGCTTTTCAGATGTAAGGCTCTAATGAGAGACGACTTGAAAAAATACCACTCTCCATCTGGTTCTCCAGTCTGTCTCGGATGGATTTCCACACATAGGACAGAGGGTGTGTTGGTTTTGCTCCAGGCATCGTAAGTGCAATAAATAAATAAATAAATAAATAATCGTCCTAATCCGGGAGGCCTTGGTATAGTTGCACATGATGCTTTAGTCTCCAACAATTACTCCTTAAAACAGATGTGTTTCAGACCTTTTTCGCTGGTACGTCCAGTAGACAAGCGCTCTGAGCTAACCTCTCACACAAACCGCAAAAGACTTCAGGATTTAGGCAGAGGGGTTACACAGCATCTTTAGCTGTATGTCCATTTCTGCTGACACAGACCCTCTGTGCCCCTCTGTTAATCTTTCAGCTGAGCCAAAGTAAAAATGAGAAAAAAACAACAACAAAAAAACAAAAAAAAGAGGAAACCTTTCTTCACGCTTCATTTTAACAGTGGTGTTTGTTCTAATCAATAAAATTTGCATTTAATAGAGTGCATAAAAATTGGGATGGAATAGATCCGCTTAAATCTCTTTGTGCCATTTCTCAACAGCACAGCTTGCTTCTTTTGTTACCCTCCAATTACAAATGGACTCAGAGGCCCAAGTCTGACACGACCCCGGTGAACAGCCTATCTCATCAGGCTGAACTAATTAAAACCCATCGTTCGTTTAAACGGCAGGGGGACAGTGGATTAATTTCAGACTCAGTGTTTTTTTTTTCTTTTCTGCTCCTGAATTAAACATGACCACACAGGGGCCAACGGAGCAGATCGGCAAACATCTGTGTTGGCCACAGAGAGAGCAAGAGAGAGGGGGAAAGAGAGAGCGAGAGAGAGAGAGAGAGAGAGAGAGAGAGAGAGAGCGAGATTGCATGTATTTTGTTAATGATCTACTTATCAGTAGATGCTTCAGTAATAAATCATTATAGATATGTTCATTAAAGCCTTTACGCATTATTTATGGCTGTTTTTTCCTGAAGTGTTTAAAAACAATTATGAATGTCATTTAGTGTTGTTTGACAGTAGTCTGATGAGAGTAAATGCAATATTTTAACATTTTCTAACATGTGTCTGTAAACCCTTCCATATCCTGCTAATGATTTATTACTTAACACTTTTTAGAAAGTATCACAGAAAAGAGGCTCTACATTGTATATGACTTGAATGAAGTCCAATGACCAAAATGTGCTGTAAAAAATACTGAAGAGAGTGATTATGAATGGAGGGTACATTCTCCTATTCTTTCTTAACTCAGTCTTTGATCTTTTAATCATGCCTTACTGTGCTTCATTATCAGTTTCTACATACTGATGCAATGCAAGAGCTTAAAACTGTATAAGATACCATAGTCTGCCTGCATAGAGCACAGTGTCTCTGCACAAGACTGATAATTCCTCAGTTTAAGCCAGAATATGGGATTTTGGTGGGGCAAAACATTTATTTAGAAGCAGGGAAATCGAGAGGGATGGATGGTCTAGTGTGTTTTTATCTCCCTCTTTTTAAAACACTAGTTGTTTTGGAACCTGTCCAATCCATTCTCGGTACTGGCTCATTTGCATGTATTTACATAACTCAGAGCTTATGTCCACAACTAATCTGTGTCTCTTTATCCACTGTTAGAAGAGGCAAAACAAGCTTATGAAACCTTTTCCGGCCAAAGCGATTGTTTCAAGGTCAAATATTTCAACAAACTGAAGGACTCGCTGTAAGCATTCAGAACTAAGGTAGTTGAAGCACAAAAACAAGAGCTTAGCGGTAGAAACAAATGAATTAATGCAGAATAAAATTCATTAAGACAAAATGTACGATAAATTGTTTTCGCATCCTGTATTGAATGTGACCATCAACAGTGTAGCACTCAGTCTTTTGGTTGTCAACATTCATAATGTTACAGTTATAAAGCCATCAGATCACACTCACAAAACTTGATCCACTTCCCGTTACGCTGGGAGGAGGGGTAAATAAAAATAATAATAATGATAAAACATTCTTTGATTTGTCTTTAACCACTGGAAGAGGGTTTTTAGCAAGTATTAAAATTGCAACTGTGACAAGGTTCTTTCTTTCTTTCTTTCTTTATTTTTTATCTCTAATCAGGCTTGCGATCTGGTTTGTATTGCAGGCATGGGCTACCATTTGTATTCCTTTACCGAGGCATCGTGCTAATCTAGTGAGTTAATAAAGAAGACTCCAAGCTGCGTGAAATCGCAGAGGCTTGTTTGACATGGTAGAATGCAGATACAAGGCCATCCAAACTCATGTGCCTGATTTGCATCTCACTGTTTACTTTCTTATCAATCTCACAAGACATTTCGCCTAAGCAAAACAAACCTCACCTCTGTGACTGTGTCCCCTCCTTTCTTTTTGCTCAGTTCAAACCCAAGAGAGAAAGAGAGAATGGAAATAAAGAGGGAGATATGGGGTGCGTGGCTGGGGGGGGGGGGGGGGGGGGGGGGGGGGGGGGTGGTTGTATGAGACTGACCTTTCGGTTGCTATCGTATTTCCTGCCCTCCCATATAGCTGGGAAATTATAACATTGAAATGAATCAGTGAGGCAATCTGCAAATGCAAAAAAAAAAGGATGCAAAGGCCCAATTTCATCACAGAAACCCTCTCCAATATTTTTGTCTTATTTATCGCAAAACATTCTTTTACTTCATTAGTTTTCCTTTTTTTTTCTTTCTCATTTTCCTTCTCCTGTTTTTCCTTCTCCTTTGTTTTTTTTTTTTCCTTTTTTTTTTTTTTAAGGAATATTGAATGTTTCTAGGTGCAAACAAGGAGAAGAGAGGGTATGAGGCAGAGAGATAAAATAGACGTAAAACCATATGGAGTCACCAGTCCAGTCTTTGACTATTTGTATTTTAGACCAGAGTGTTTTTGATTCTGATTTTCTCCATTTCTTATCAACCCAGCCATCAAAACATGCACTATACTATGCGTGCACACGTTCCCATTCAAAACATCCACCTCTTAAACCCCACCTCAACCCCCCAACCCAAAAAGACTGTATCTGCCATCTCTGTCCTGGGGTTCTCCTGATTCTATCCTTCAGTTCAATTTAATCTGCCATATTACATGGAACAACACAAATGGCTGACAGCAGGGCAATATAAGCAATCTCTGAAAAACATGGATGAGTTATGAATATATAAATCTCCTCCTTTACAACATACAGAACAGCAGAAGCTGTGGAAGAAAAAGAATAAAAAAAAAAATCTGCCTGGAAGGAATAAAACAACTGCTGAAGTGTAAAATAGAAAATGAACAATTAAGCATGAAAAAAAACTTTTTCTGGGACATGTTATATTGAAGAAGGGGAGAAAAACTATGCATTTTTCAAAATTAGCTAGAGTATCTAAGTTGCAAAGCTAATTCTCATTCCACACTGAGGGTGACAAGACTGAAGAACTCTTTAAATTTACATGAGACTTCAGGAAACTAATTCCTGCATTTCTAGCAGCATATATGCCATTAAGGGGCCAAGAAAAAAAATTCAAAGACAAATTAATAATAATAAAACTGATAGTTAGGTAAACTTACGGCAACTTTCAAGAAACAAAATTCAGCGAAATGTCGAAACACAGGGGGGAACCTCTGCAATTTGTCAGAGAACCTTTCAGATCTACTCCTCACTCTTTTGCTCTTTTCTGTTAATGGGAGTATTAGCTTGTGCTTCCCTTTTATTGATTTGTCGCGCTCCAGATTCAACATGCCGCCACAAACTTGTATTGATAGCACCCATAACCCAATTATGTGTGTAGAGACAGATCAGATTTTAGATCAATGCAAACAAATGAAAGAAGACTATGGAAGGAATAGCAATGGCAAGGTCACATGTTACAGTAAAGAACTTCAGTTCTTCTACGTGGAGTTATTAAACTGGTATAGAGCCAGAGTGAAAAAAAAGGGAAATAAATGATATGTCGTGAAAAGCCTCCACGTATCTTCGCCTCATGTTTTTGGGTGGGCTTCTTTCAGTGCAGTATTCCTCATATTTCATATTATTTAGCTTTAAGCAGATTATCGGTTGCTTTTTGTCGAGATCAAAAGAAAATTACAGATGGCGGAATCATCAAATGGCTGAACTATGGAGGTAACAGATTTTTAAAAAGAAGAAGACATGTCACCGAGAGCGCTACTCGATTAATGGTTGGTTAATTCATGTTAAGACAAAAAAAAGGCTAAAGGATTAAAGATTTCCAAGGATTTGGGAATTTTTAACTTATGTCCTCTGTTTAAAAAATTACACCATGCCAACTTCTTGGCGTGAAAAATATATATTTACTTATATAGTTGCAGAGAAAAAGAAATTTAAGGCAGCATGGATTACAAAAACTGTTCGCAAAGTTTCCATGGCGATACAGGTGCTGCTGGTGCTAAAACCTTTAACCAATGATAAGAAACTTCATGAGAAGCCAGTTTCTGTATCCCACAAAAAACTACAGGTGAAGTCATCATGTTGCAACTGCTATCAGGGGTCTCCATGTTTACCACATTTGAGAAAGAGACGGCAAACTCAGTTAGGCAATTTTGCCAAATTCTGCCAAGCAATACATTTAATTCTCATCACACACCTGATATCTTCTCATGAATAATTTCCCAGTGATGTGTGTGTAGAGAAAGGGTGAGAGAGAGGGGGGGCAGGACTTGTTTGTATTGTTGTCTGTATGTGCATGTGTGCATAGCAGTGTATGCATAAAACACTGTCTACCAAAGTCTATAATTATGTCTGTTTCCCATTGAGTTCTCTTTGAGTCCCCGTTCGCAAGCCTGGAGATTTCACAATTGTATGACAAAGCTGTCATTAATTAAAAAGGGGATGGGTAAGAAGTAAAGGGAGGTAGCTCCCGTTGACGGAATTCACAAGATATCACAACCTCATTATCTTCCGATAAAAGCTAATTACACATTGAATGTCATACATGGGTGCTGTACTGTGATTCACCAACTGTGAGAGTGTCTAAACATTGGCATTGCACTAGCCCCCCCTTGTAGAAACATTTCCAAAATAAACAAAATTAGCCAGTGGAAAGCTTGCCTATCACGATGTGTCAGTACACAGACGTGTGAGGCTGTCCAAGAGAGAATCCTTGAAAGATGGTAACATATGTGAGCATGTGAGCATAGATTAACCTTAGTCTCTTGACTTTACATTGCATTGCTTCGTAAAACCGGAGTAAATAGTTATTTTGTCAATTACATGTGCTGACAGTAGACTGGCTCCAACTATAACTGAAGCAAAAGCAGCAGGAGAATTTTCTCACACTGAGACATTGATGATAGGCTTTAGAAATGTCATCGTCCTCATTTAAGTTATTTTCATATTACTGGTTGGTTCATTGAGCTTAAAACACTCAAATATACAAGACCAAAGAAAAAAAAAGCAAACAAAACAAAAAAACAAAAAAAAAACATGCACAATGAAGAGCAATCAAGCGACGAAATGGAGCCATCTTTGAAAATAAGGTAATTTCCCTGTGAACAACCAACGTAAAAGCATAACAAAATGAATTTAAAAGAAGGCTCATGGCAGCTTTTTTTTCCTTTTCTTTTTTTTCTTTGACGTCGAAAAATTAGCTTTTGACAGTTCAATCTCCTCTCTCCTGACTGTAAACATCCTCTTTAATGTTCACAGCGTAAATAAAAATGAAAGTGTTAGCCTCAGCACTAACCACTCGACGTTACTACAGATGCGTTGTGTAGAGTGGTTCAAGGTGTCCTTAAGACACTTAAAAACAGATACTGGCACGTCTATAATCCAGTGGCCGGCTCTCTCTCCATTAGTATGCGGTGGGCAGACTTCATTCTGCTCCGAGCAGCATCCTGGAGAAGAGATTACAGATGCATGTCAATACCATCCCTCACTCTGCTGTCACCACGATCATTTTCCTCTCTCTCCAAAGAGTCTCATTCCCCTACTATAGATGGTAGACTGTAAGATGAAAGTGCTATACTCACTTTACGCCAACGCCACGGTCCAACGAAATGAGAAAGCCGTTAGCAACAAACCACATACTTAACACTCTCCAAAGCAACTTATGGTCGCGCTGTAACCATCAAAACTCCCGCATGACGGAGCCATGAACATGTCAGTGTAGTTCAAGCTTGGGTTTCACATTAGACACAGCTCTTGAAAAGATGGAGCGATCCAGCGCAACTGCAGCTTAAATGATGTGGCCACCAGCAAGAGGACGACTCCAGCTCTTTCTTAACCAAGCTGAACTCTCTCCATGACTAATTACAATATATTTTCAAAACTGACCTTTATGGAACCTCCAGCAGTTATCTGAAACAAACAGTTCTCATGCTAGAAGATGCTAGAAGATTCTTATTCAAACCTTGGGGTATGAATGTATCATAAAGTTGAGTGGTGGAAGTAAAACGTTATTGGTTTAATTTGGCCACTGAAATGCGTTTCTTTCCTGATGTATTTAGCAATTTGCCAGCAGAACAATAAGAAAAGAAAAGAAAAGAAAAGAAAAGAAAAGAAAAGAAAAGAAAAGAAAAGAAAAGAAAAGAAAAGAAAATCATTCTAGCACAATTTTTCCCTACCATAGTAAATAATTGTGGAGCTGGGGGGTAAACAGTTCTGAATTTTTCTATCAAAATGGCCATTCAACCAGCCAATGTCACTTTGAGCCCAGATTCCTAACTGAAATGGTGCACTGGTATACTTTATTTAAATTTCAACCTTAATATTGTTAAGACAGATCCCTGTTATCGGGGCATGTCCATCATTTCCAAAAAGCCCAGTGGACACTGGGGCATGTGAGAGGTAGCTTGGGGTGACAGGCTGGGCTGGTAATCTCTCCTCAGAGGGAGGGAAATAGTCACCGGTTCCCCGTGGAAAGACAACAGCAGCCTTGGTTAATCTGAGACAGATTACCACCAGCTGCCCAATCTGGCAACCCAAACTGCGCGACAGACGTTTCTGAGCTGCTGGCCTGATAAAACTCAGTCTGACTCTCCGTTTGTTATTACTGGTAATGCCTGTTTCAAATTAAGCATTTAGAATAGTTATTTTAGAATACTTTTTTCTCTTTTTACATCATGACATGTCTAAAACATTTATGATTGGCTTGATATTCATTTTTAGGTAAAATCAGGTCTCTCCACTGTTCATAGCATATGCTTCAATAGGACTGGATGAAGAAGTTTCGGGTAAAAAGTAACCATTTCAAGAAAATCGTATTTATGCTTGTCAGACTATTGCATGACAAGAATACAAAACCTCATTTCACAAAGGTAAGGTTTTGTTGTATGGTTTTTTGTTACAACCCATACCAGTCAAGAGAATTTGAGATCTCACAGTTCAAAAAGTGTCACTAGAAGTAGATTCAATCCTGAGTAAATACATCTGGTGAATCAGACTGTTCTGAAACCGTCAAACAAAGACTATAGTGAGTTGAAAGATATCCCAGAGGCATTTTCCTTTCTCTTCAAAAATAAAAAAAAAATGTAAAAAACGTTGCGTTGTTTGACATGAGACATGCTAAAGCTGTTAGCATTATAATACAATAAGTATCACCCCACTCAACTATTCCTGTAGCATTCTGTCACGAGCAAAAAAAAAAAAAAAAATGGCTCATAGCCTGGAAATGATGGCAGGAAAACTAATTTAAAAAAAAAAAACCTATTAAGATCCATTCACTTTGTGATGAATCAGATCCATACTGACTTTGTAAGTACCTCATGGCATGGATTTCAATGCGATAGCTAAAAGTGGCTCTGATGTCTAGCTCTATTTCTTATGTAGAAGCTTATCTTGGCACAGGACTCTTGTCAGCATAACACCCACTCTTGTTTTACACACACCAGTGCCTGATATCTTGATGCAAGCTGCCAAAGAGTCACTTCATTCACGTCCAGTCACTTGTCAGATGGAGTGACAAAACATGCCATTAGACAGGAAGGAGAAGAACTATCCACCATAGCAACTAAAGTGATACCGTTTTGTTTTGTTTTTTCCCCTTTTTACACCAGAAATCCTGATATGTCCTTCATTGGATAAGACATGTCGGATCCAAATACATCTCACGCTCCGATTCAAAGTCTGAACGAGTTCACAATTCATTTTATTTGTCAGAAAAGAGCTGACAGATTGTATTTAACACGTTTAAGAGTCTAAGGTGTGATGCATCTTAAGTCAAGGAAGCAAAATTGAGAACAATGTCTATGCTCAACCAAGAGACTGGAGTATTTGTTTTTTGTCCATTTTCATTATGTACAGTAGAACAGTCATAAAAATCTTTTTTCTCGTGGATTGATTTATTTTTTCCACCTTGCTTCAATTTGTGTAAGCAAATTTAATTTTAAATATGTGGAACAGCAGTGGAGGTGTCAAAGAATTGATTTCAAACCACAAGCTCTGTCCTATGTAAAACACTAAGATGTCTCAGTTCTTCTGAATGGCTATATGTTTCGAATAGCTATATGTTTTATCAAATGCATTCGCATGCAATCAAATACAGTGTCTTTACTTCCCGTTTGAGCAGTCCTTTCCTATGCTATGAACAAACAGATATTCTTGTGGAGGGGGGAATGGCAGAGATGATCATTTTGCCTTAGGCTATGGTGAATGTCACAGACAGTACTGTGGTTAGGAAGAACCATGGCTGGGAGGAGCCTGTCCACCTGCAGCAGTGATTGATCAGCCCATCTTTCACCTTAACAGGAGAAGTCTACATACTCGCCATTAGCTAACCACAGAGTGTGCTACAGATAGAAGCAATACCACTCTGAGTGTGAGTGTGTGTGTGTGTGTGTGTGTGTTGTGTTAGTATTGCAGCGCTCTAATTGCAGTCACATGGGAGCTTCGCCTATGGGTATACTCTGCTATGGTCATCCCTATGCTTTTGTAGCCGTTTAGCCATGTCAGCGTTCGCACGTCTCAGTCAGTCTCGTTAAAACCCTCTTTCCCTTCAGCTATGCAGTGATAGCCGCGGGCTAACGGCTCCCGGAGCCTCACCAGGGACTCCAATAGCGTTTGAGCAATTGCATGAATATGGTTAACCTCATGGGGTTTTGAACCAGATCATACACAAGCACACATTCACAGCCTCTCACTGTTTGGACCAGCAAAGCTCTTTTTGCATGTTGCCCTTATGTCTTAAGCTGCACCGTAGTATAACTTTAACAAGGATTTAACAAGCCTTATGGTCTATTTTCGTACAATTCAAACGAGCACGATAAATGTAATAACTATTTCATCACTGCACTCTAAAGGTGATGATTCACAAACCTCACCAATACATTCTTTGATTTCAGTGAACAAGAGCAGTGATTTCTTTTTCTCCCCCATTAAATATCTGCAACATATTAATACTCACTTTTACACAGGGGAAGTTATTCTGCTCTTAAGATTTATTCTTAAGATTGACTTGTCTGCTTCTATCAAGATTCATCAATTGAGTCTTACACTTAGGCTGTGAGGAAAGCTACTCTTGTTACAGTTATGAGCATGCTCAGTACGGACATAACCTGCTTGACCTGCCAAAGAGTTTGTAATGCAGTACAAATTTAGTTTTAGATGCACAGATCATATGTGACAGTGAATCCAAGTCAACACTGTAAAGTCTATTCTATATGACACAGGTGCCATAGAAACAAATTTGAACTAACTCACACACACAGGCAAAGGCTTTCTAAAGCAACCTTCTGAATATACAATTAGTTTGAAATGAAAACTACTGCACTCTTAAGGGAGAAAGTACTTCAGAGGTATTCGTGTAGTAATACAAAACCTCTCTGCAGTACACAAATGTACTTTCCCATACTGTGTAAAGCAACCTCTGTGTCATTTGATAATAAAAGGCTCTGATTAGCGTAGAAATGCTGGGTTTAAACAAAACCCATTTAATCAACAAAAATTTTCCCGAACAAAGACATTGAGATTCTGATTATAGTATGTGGTGTTGGACTTCATGTGATCGCTACTCTCTAACTTCCTGCATAGCCTGTTTCAAGAGGCCTTGAGTGCTGAACCTTGAAAGACCACTGTGCAATACACAGTCTTTGGGTTTAGTGAAGAGGCGAAAAAGAACACTTGGTATTTCCTTCACAAGAACATCTCTAAATCAATCTTTTATGGCACATTCATGCTTGGTGTGCTTTATGGACTTTGGGATGCCACATCTTTACAGCTGCTATGAAAACTGTTGGGTCCCTTGGAGGGTGGCTGGAGGTTGAGGGGTAGAATTGCTTGAAGAGCGAGAGAGAGAGAGACAGAGAGAGAGAGAGAGAGAGGAATCAAAGAGAATTTTTTTTAATGAGATAAGTTTACACACCTCATTAATTGGCAGGCTTCTTGCCAGTATCCTAGAGCTCCAAACTCACTGAATATAAGCAACTGCCCTGGTGGTTGTATTTATTTATTTATCTTCCTATGTATTTACTAATCTATCTACAGTGATCTAAGCAGCAGTTTTTGTACAGTAATTGCCTCTATATTTTCCCGATTGATTCTTCATTTGGTTCTAATGCACTGGACTCAGATATTTAGAACTTAGGATCACACACACACACACACACACACTTTGAAGAGTGAGTAGTGAATTTAAGCCATCTTATACACACCAGTGAGCGCACACACACATCAGGAGCAGGAGCAGTGGGCAGCACACCTACGCCCAGGGGGCAGGTGGGGGTTAAGTGCCCTGCCCAAGGTCACTTCAGCCATGGGAAAGCACTGTTCACCCAGTCCCCCCACCCACGTTTTTTCTGCCGGCCCCGTGGATTGAACCAGCGACCCTCTGGTGGCAAGCCAGCTTCTCTAACCATTAGGCCATTAGGCTGCCAATTTTTTTTTTCTCTTTTCTGATGCCAAGCATGCAGATGCTTTTTTACCAATCATTTTAACCACTTGATTCTTACTCCTGACACTTACGCTATCTTGTTGACGTCTTATTAACATTACAGATAAACAGCCGATGGTCTGAACGGAGTGTCATATTTTTGTTTCAGTGCCCCTTGACTCCAGCAGCTAAATATGGTGTCTCCGTTTGGCAAAAAATGAGATAATTTTGGGACTGAAGAGTGTTGAGGAAAGCTATGCAAGACTATTGTCATATGAGTCAGTCGTTTCTGGGGGACCAGATTTAGCTTTATTTGTTCTCATTTTGAGTAAGATGGTTTTCAGGCAACAGTGAGACAGAAATGTTATTGTGTTTAACTGTCAGATCTAAATGCCAACACAACAGCATCACTTTATTTAGTAGCCTTACCTGAAAAATCTTGACATAACATATTTCGGTAAATAAATACCTTGCAGACCTCCAGTTGATCTTTTGCTTCTTAAAAATTGCTAACAGAGGTGGTTGTACTCATATATTTCCTCAGGAGGATGAAAATCCCAATTTCTGGAAAATCCCAGATACTTAGTTAATATTGGTTGCATAACAGCATATCATTGATGAGACTGGTTAGGAAGTGATCAGAACAGTCATTATTCCTGTAGCAATCACTGTAGTGAAACAGCCCATGTTGATATCAGTTAACATAATTGTGCTAAGTGAAGATCTTGTACCAATTGTACTAAGTGTAGTCTTTTTAGAGAGGATGTGTGGAAAGGAGCCATGCAAAATGTGATTACAGCTCACTACAGGGGTCCAGTTGGGCCTTGAGAGAGAGAGAGAGAGAGAGAGAGGATGAGGGGAGCGAGGACTGCCTTACCACTGAGGGAGATAACTGCTAAAATCTGTCCTGTCCGTCTCACTTACACTCCTGAACTCAGCTCCACTAAAAGCCCCATCCACCTTATTCTCTGGAGCCCGGCATAAAACCCACTTTACCGCCAGACCCAACCGCCCCGCCGAACCCTCTTCTGCCACACCTCGCCTCCTTCACACAAAAAGGTTGGGGTTGGAAAACAAATGGAAAGAATGCATTAAAGACTGAAGTATCAATTAATGAATGGGCCGTACCGCAGGTCCACCAAAATATGGCTCTGCTCAGGGTGCGGTGAAAAGGGAGCTGCACACGGTCATAGATGAATAATTCAAACGGATGTTTTAAAAGTTAAAACATGAGTTGAGAATGAGAGAGAAAGAGAGAGGGGGGGGGGGTTGAGGGGGTGAGAGACATGTTGAGTACCCTTAAAATATCTTCATAATGCCTATAATTACAGTTCACAAAGTAGCTCGGCACAAAAGAGAAAATGACTTGCGGTTGTGTTGGAGTTTTCCTTTCTATTCCCGTGCTACAGTAAATATCTGCATATTTCTCTAGCTCTCTCTCTCTCTCTCTCTTTCTGTGTGTGTATATGTGTGTATGACACAGTTGACTCAATTTAGAGGGGAGTGAAATAAACCACTGCTCTGTCGTGTAATCAAATTGTATCGGCGTGAAACTGTGCGACTGTGCCTACCGTGGAAATGAAACAGTACTGAGTTTTATATACACATCAATCATATTCACTATACACACACCTGATTAGTGTCAGCTAGGTGAGTTTGCCGTTCTCAGTGCACTTTATCTGTTTTGTCTAATTCATGTAACTCAAACGTGGCTCAAAATGAGAGTCTGCATGCTAGGCCAGCACACATGTATCATATGTGCATGTGTGTGTGTGTGTGTATATGTATATATGTATATATATGTGTGTGTGTGTGTGTGTGTGTGTGTATATATATATATATATATATACACACACACACACACACACACACACACATGATGTAATCCTGGTTAGCCCTGATACTCTTCTATGTATACCACTATGCACTATCATTATAATGTAATACTATACTAATATCCTAGACCAAAGTAACCATATTTATCTCGTAGGATTTTTTTTTTTTTCAAAGTTGAATTGGAGACCTGTATGGGGAGATAATGCTCAGATGATGTCACTGTGTGCTCCTACTGAAGCCTGTGCCAGTAAACCAGAATAATAGCTTCTTGGCCTATTGAACACTTGGTCAATTAACCTTTGGCTTATATCTTAGATTTTACAGCATCATGAAAATACCATTGCTAGGAACAGTATCGATAAGAATCAGTAAACCAAATGGAAAGTGAAAAATACACTTCATTTAACACTACCAGGTTGTATTGGCGTACAGACATCTCCATATGGTGTCATCTAACAAGTGTTTGGCCGGATATGTTCTACCCCCTGGTGGTTGACCTTTCAACTTGATATGTTGTGTAAACAGATCTGAGTTGCTTGTCTTAGACGGCCTTTTGCAGACCATCCCCTGTGGCGACGAATAACAGTGATGGAGGCCTGCAGCCTCATAATGTATTAAAAATATCTATGAGGCCAATGTCATTCATTTAGAGGCATTATATTCTAATGAAGGGGTCAAGTTTTTGCTTAATGAAAAAAAAAAAAATAAAAAGCTGTCTCTTAAAGCATTAGCCCTAAAGCAGATGTTATAAATATCATCCTGTTAATGGATAAAAGTGATGCGGAATTAACCAAATCCCAGGGCTGCCGTTTGAGTGACAGCCACTTGACAGAATTCCTATGCCATGGAAGAGCATGCTCAAATGCGTCCCCACTGCAAACGCTCTCATGAAGAAGCGTAGTGTCAACATTTAAATAGAGGTCTCCACAGAGAAGTTTGTTGAAGGAGCCGGTCAATAAGATGACATAAGCTCAGAGGGTCTAAATATTGTGAGTAGGAGCACACTCATAATAACTCATCAGGTCTGGCAGCTCTTTCAGGGACAGGCAGGAGAGAAGGTGTAGAAAATAGAAGACTATTTTTTTATTCTTATAATGTTCTCCCACGTATTCTCTTTCTCAACTCGCCTATGGTTCTTTTGAGGGTTTGAGAGCTCCAGTCAGCATCAAGTCATAGGAAGTCTCTCTGTGACACATCCACAAAAAAAAAAAGGCAGAGAGAAAAAGCTATATAGTATTTTCCTTTTTTTTTTTCTTTTTTATCAAAGACTCACAGACACATCCAACACCCTGCAAAACACACAGGATGGGATATTGTTTTGAATCCTCAAAGGGATTTGAAAGATGTCATTGTAGTGTAGACAGAGCCAATCTAAACATGCAACACAGCCAGCTCTGTCTGCTTCCCACTCACGAAAAAAAAAAAACCCCAAAAAAAACCAAAAAAAAAAAAAAAAAAACACTGAGCGGTTGACACTCACTGTATACATATACTGTGGAACAGAATGATAAAACACTACCAACAGTGTGCATCTTTTTGTATAAACTGTCTATACTGTGTCCAAAAATTGTGCCCGAAGACTATTCAACTGGCAGTGAGCTGAATTCAGTAACAAGTCTCAGCCTAACATACGAAAAGCTAACTAAAGGAAATTTCCCCCCGTATAATGAGTACAGCAATTACCACTTCAACATGGTGAGGGCGTCTTTCGCCATGGGTGGACCTCTGTGAATTAAGGGTGCCTCCAGGGAGAAAATAAGTGATTTTTTTTGTCTTCTCTGTGTGAAAGGAGGAGAGTGATAACGAGAACTGCTGTCAAGGCCAAAGAGAGACTAGGAACTGTAGTAGGTCAAAATCTGTTCTAACGGTTCGATGACTTGACCTGCACTGATAAAATATACTGTTCTTGGATTGAACAATGATATTTTTGAACCTATCAGTCTTAAACAGTAACATTTTCACTTTCTCTTAAACATCGCTTTCTCATGTTTTAAATAGCTATCAGTGTCTCTGAACTGTTTTCCAATCGTCTGCACAACGTGTCCTTTTGTCTGACTGGATAATAATGTAACAGCTCTGACAGACATCTTGTGCTGTCATTTTTAAAGGTATCCAACTTCTTCTGTGAAATGGACCTCACTGTTATCAGGCTAAAGGTCTGACTCCCTTTACAGATGCAAAGCCACTTAAAGCTGAAATATGAAATGATGATGGCTATGTTGCGAATAGCAGATACTCTGAAGAGCTCTTTCCACAGTAATTGTCTTTTCATTGCAATGGAAAGCTGCATCGAATAACACAGAAGAGTTTAAGGACCAATTCAACCCCACAGAAAGGTTATTTTCAATGATATCTGTGATATTGGAATAACACCATTATCGTTTCCATGGTATTCAGGCATACATCAACTGAAGAAAAAAAATAAATGAATACAATTATACAGAATAGCTTTTAAAGGTTGCAGGATTACTTTGCAATCAGCTTACATTCTCTGTGATGCATCACACTCTTGAAACATCACCACAGTTTTACAGTGAACCAAGAGTTATTACATTGGTTTTAGAGCATTGTCTGTATTCTCCAATTATCGTAAGTGATTTTTCAGAAAATATCTCTTTCTGCAATCTGAAACATAACTCATTTTCTACTGCAGGCTTACTTATCATTGATTTTATATTAGATTTCCAGCAGAGGAAGACACACATAAAATTGATGGCTCTGGTATACAGGCTATGGAAAACAACACAGGAACAAAAAGAGTTGCAAAAACAAGTAAATAGAATAAATAAATTAAATAAATCACCAATTATTTCGAAACGGCGGATGCAAAACAATCAAGGCGCACTGAGTTAATTGGTCTCCTTGTTGTATTTTTCTACCTTTTTTTAATCACATTCAAAAGCCATGTTGCTATTCTTTGTGCTTTCAAGTCAGACAAAATAACAAAAAATCTTAAGTACGACCAGCTCAATTAATATGAAGTAATTGGAATATTCTACACAAAACATAGTCCTAATGGTTACATGGCTGAGGTGGAGCAAAAGCCTTGTAAGAAAACAAGAAGAGGATGTCGACTGGCGATAAAGAGAAGCCAATGAGATTCATTGTTTTTTTGGGGGGGGTTTTTTTCCGTTTTGTTTTGTTTTGTTTTAGCCTTCAAGCATCTTGTTGAAAGCAGGCCTCCCACAAGTCTAAATTCCCCTGCCTTTCACAGGCATGTGTCGAATAGCTTGGGAAGACTCTTCCCATATCCACAGAAAAACATGCTGGATCAGGAGGGAAACAAATCATGTGAGTCTGCCAAGAGCTTGCACCGTGAAACGAGAGAGGGAGGGAGACAGCGAATCAGAGAGAGAGAGAGAGAGAGAGAAAGAAAGAGGGAGAGAGAAAAACAAAGACAGAGAAGGAACATGGCTGAGGGAAGCAATTGAGGAGCTTGCAAAAACCCCTTGATATAAGCCAGCTTCTGCTCATTTAACACTACTGTGATGGTCATTTGATCAAACAAACCTCCAGGCCACAAGCAAGGCTAATAGTGTTCGAGTGAACGCTCCGACTAGAAGAGACCGATGTGCTGGGGGGTCGTTAACAGCACTGTTAGTGGGAGGAGAAAAGAATGAAAGAATGTCCTCCTTTAAGAAAGTGTCTAATTATGGCTAGTCGATGACCTTTTTGAGCCGCTGTTTGGCTGTGTTGACAAATAGGGATGTTTTTTTTTTTTGTTTTTTTTTTTTTTCTGGCTTGGCCACAAACACCCTTAGCGTTGTCGCACAGAATGGTGCATTGAAGTGTGGAGTGTTACCCAGGCCAATTCTGGCCAGCTAACAGCCCCAGTCTGCCATCATGTGTCTTAAATGTAGTGGGTCTCTGGTTGAGACATATTTTGCCAGTACATAGACTAACACAAACAAACACAAAAACAAGTGTTATTACAGTTATCGGCTGGCAATGCGTATGTGTACGACAGGCCCTGTTTTAATGTGCTGAGGGTGTGTCTCTGCAGCGTGATACATATTTCAGACTCCCTCTCGACTCCAGAGTTTACTCTAAGCTGAGTAAAACTAATAAGCTTTGGGTCTGGACAGGGCTGGCACCAAGGGAGTTGAGGATATACTGCAACAATATCAGTGTCGGGATCTGGCTCAGAGATATAAGCATTTGAAATACTGTTTACGCCAGGGCTCTTACGCCAAGGACTACGGGAGTAAGAATAAACCTGAGGCTCACAGCTCTGACGGTGTGAGTCAGGTGGCATTTACAAAAGATAAGATCTGCATTCTTGCTGCAGCGATGCCTCTATTTTGCAATCTTAGCCATCAGAGCTAACACAAATAAGGACTCATTTAGCGAATAAAGGCGTGTCTCAGCGGTTTCCATTGGACAACTGACATGAAGGAACAGCAATTTGTGACTATATCCCACGAAGTCACACTAGATTACTATATCACACTAGATTACAAGCACGCCCAAGGCGGTAAGCAGTTTCCATTGAGCGATGTCATAATTGGAGCTCTTACAGAATATTCCGGGCTGCCCATACGCCATTGTCAAGACTAACAGACGTGCTAGTTTCCGCAGCATTGCCATTCAAACGCAGCTGTCAGTTTTAAGAATAATACTGTTCCAGCCATACAGATGCCAGGTATATGCGCCAGCGTGTGTACCTGTGCGCGCGTGTGTGTGTGTGCCTCCGTCAGACTGGGGCTTATTTCACAGTCCCATTCTCAGATGAATCACAACTCAGTAAGCAGCCAAGAGAAAAGAGACGACCCGATCCTATCTGTCGACTGCTTCGCTGTGATTGGACAAACGTTGCCAAGGCCTACTTTGGCTAAGCTATCAGGTAGGCGGACCTATGCTGACAACAGCCCGGCCGGTGAGGGGAGTAATTAGGCACAGAGGTGCTCATTTAGACAGGCGTCTGGAGCTACAGCAGAAAGAGGAGAGCCAATGTGTCTCCAGCTGGACCACAGCCAGGAGAACACATATCCAAATATAACAGAATTTTGGAGAGTTTCTTTCTTTCTTTCTTTTTTTTTTTTTGAAGTAGAGAAGCAACGCCCTGTAACAGCCACATAGCTTCCATTCACTTGATATGGATTTCAAGGATGCTTTGTCTTTTTGAACAGGGGGTGTCCGACTTGGTTTTGTTGCTAAGTCCCATTCAGCCGTTGTCCTGTCAACTTTGTTGTGGCTGTTCAAATGCCAGAGAATCTTTGAATACATTATTCAACAACAATGTATCACTTACTTATAGGACAGCCTGTAGAGAGAAGCTTAAGAGTCTTGGTAACAGAGATGCCAACCTTCCTCTGTTGTGCTTTGCTTAACATTGTTTCTGTTGGATCTCTTCACCTGAGCCACCACGGTGTCTGCTCATCCACTGCTGGTCTTGGCTCTCTGAACCCCCCATCATGACCCCATTCATACAGATTCTGGTTCCTCTTGCAAGCCCAGCTCCTCTACCGAGCTGCCCCAATTCATATAACTATCCTTAGGCAGTGCTGAGGGTCCATCTCCCCAAAGTCAGGGAGTGTTCTCATCCTAAACCTCCAACCACCACTCCCCATCTCTTTCTCTTCTTTTTTTGCTTTCAGTGTTTCTCCCTCTACATTTCTCCTCTCAGTTGCCCAACCTCTCTCTCTCATTCTCCCTCCCTCTCTTCTCTCTTTTCTTTTCTTTTCTCTTCCCTTCTTCCACCTCTGTCCTCTCTCTCTCTCTCTCTCTCTCACACTCTGCCCTCTCTTTCTAAGCCCGAGGCAAAGGCTGTGCCGTGAGAGTAATCTTAATCCCCTGTCCTGCAGTCAAAAGAAAAGGGTACAGTCAAAAAAAGAGAAAGCAGCAACAAATGTGATATCTATTTCAGTGGACATCTCCTGTAAAGCTTGGACTCTGAACCCAGAGCCGTGGTGGGTTTTAAAAAGTATGTAACCCAGAAAAGTAATTGTTTTGTGCTAACGCCCCTGTAAATTGGTCCTAAGCCATCCAATCATGCTTCTATGGCCGTCAAGAAATACTAGCTCCCTGATAGCAGGTGCACCTGTCTCTCAAGAAGCACCAAGATATGCCAAGTTTCCACACGGAGAACAACGGAATAATTTTAAAAATGCAGATGCTTCGAAATCTGTAGGTTTCTGTTGACTTCTGATCATCACTGTCACGAATCAACAACCTTTCCATCTGACTTTAGAGGCAGGAGAAGAAGGAATTTATTATAAATACTTCATGTCGTTGCCAATTACAAAAATATAGGGAGTGAGCTGACTATCAATGGGGTGTGAATGTTTTATATTCTTCCTACAGAGTGACTGAGCAATTAAATATGAATGAAATCAATATAGTGCATTTATAGATGCTGTGTTACAACTATTAGCTATGGTCAAACAGCTGTTAACCCAAAACACTAGAAAGGGTGAAAGTTGGACTGAAATTTGTTCTGTATTTTATTCCATAAGCATCAGAGGACTGCTCCCTTTTTGGTAAGAGTACACTGTTTGAGCTGTATCCCAGAGTTTAAAACAGCTAAAAGGATTTTAAGTCATGCAAATTAAAGTCGACACCAGCCAATTACAAAAAAAAGGGCGCGCACCAAGACTAACAGCGCAAAATGCTATTCCAAAAAATGTCGCATACGATAACATTTAACAAAGGCCTTAATCAGACACTTAGGATGAACTGTGCTTGGTGTGAAAGAGCAAATTGTCTCCAGCGGAAGAAAATGGGTGAGAGCAGCCGCTTAGCAAAACATGCAAAGGTTACTTGTCCGTCATCAAAAGACAAAGAATTCTTTTTTTTTTTTTTTTCTTTTTTTACAGCTGCATAAGCTTGTTGGTCCCTTCAGAGCTCGGTTTCATCCAAACCTATTCAAACATACAATCTTAATAAAGGATAGCTAAGGGGAAAGAAAGCACGGTAAGTTTTTTTTTTTTCTTTTGGAGGTTGGAGATTATCCCTTAAAGAAAGAAACCTTTATGTAGTCAGTGCCTTGTAGTGAGCTGCTGGCTAATTCTCAGCGGTTATTGCCAATTAGGTGGGCTAGGGTCAAAATCACAGAACAGGCTTAGTCACAGTCAAAGAGTGCAGTCTGTGGTGTGGCAGTTCTCCCCGTCAGCTAATGAGGCCTTGTGATGGTGGCGGGAAACACAGGGCTGAGATGGAAGAAGTGGGGACGCGTTATTGGACAAAAAGAAGGACCGGGTGGAGAGGTGGACCGGGAGCTGACGGATGTCCTGATTCTGCAGAAAGATGAACAGACTGGCAGGAAGAAGAAAAAAAAATTAGGTTGATTGGGGTTTTAGACTTGCAGAGCTAGATTCTGTGGCAGCGTCTGCAGAATTAGGGGATGGGAGATATCCCCCTGCGAGCTTTTTTGAGGGGCAATTATATCACTCTCTACCTCTCCAGGGGCAAAAGGGACGAGGTTACTCCACGCAGGAGCCATGGGCCTCTCTAAGCCTGACTAGAGGAGAGGAGTGGTAGGAGGGCACAAGAGTAGGGGTAGGGATGTCCCTAACTAGGAACCAAACTCCATGAAACCCAAAGGATACATAACTCCAGGCTAGCCACTCTAAAGGACAAAGCACTGGCTAATGACAAGCTAGTCTCCGGGGAGTCCGAGCCTATCTCTGTAACATTCCTAAACGGTTCCACGGGCAATACTTAATTTTCCCATTTCCCAGTCAAAATGATCTTGGGTAGGCGCAGACAAGGACGTGTCATAGACGCTCGCGAAGAGAATCGTTCTGTTTGAGAAGGAAATGAGTTTGACAGTGACATTCTAGATTTCCACTCATTTTTTTAATAGAAAGTTCAAATGAAGAGGAAATATTGTGTATGTATGTATATACGTGATGGATGTATCTGTATTTCTAACAGAAATATAAGTGGGGTTTAAGAAAAAAATTAATGGCATTTTGGCTTTCACAGAGACAAACTACACACAGTAACTTCTGAGATACTCATGGACAAACACATTATCAACGAACATTCGCTTAATTACAAAAGGATAAGCATGACTGTGACAACCAGGTCTCTGCCTTCCATTTTTTCTGTGTTGTCATGCAAGCACGTGTGTGCGCGCGCACGCGCGCGCGCGTGTGTGTGTGTGTGTGTGTGTGTGTGTGTGTGTGTGTGTGTGTGTGTGTGTGTGTGTGTTTGTATTCCATTCTACCCCCACACTATTAGTTTATATTAAAACAGACCAAAGCAAAAACAACACAATTAGACACAAATAGATATTCTGCAGCTGAAACTTGTTCAAAATAAAACACCTAAGTATACCATTTTTAGACCTAAGATTACTATTATTAACTTGAGTAGAAACACAGGAGCAGTGTAGAGCAGAACAGCAGAGAGGCAAAAAGCCAGAGGGAGATTCCTAATGAGGGACTGTTTTATGGGACAAAGAGAAGGCTGTTCCTTGTCTAGCCTCCATTTTCACTTGACTTTCAATTTTGCTGTCCCTTACTGAGAGGACTGGAGTTAAGTATGCCTTAGGTCAGTGCTCTGGGTCAGTAAATATTTTCTCCAGTGCTACAAGGATTCAAACAACTATAACATAAATATCACTAATTCAGCTCAGTCACATCTCTCACTCTCTGTATCTGTCTCTCTCTCTCCCTCTCTCTCTCACTAAACTGCCACTTGCTGCTGTTGTGTTATCAGAAGTGGTGTCAAAAGTATGGAATGAAGTGGAAAGTTTCTGAAACCACACATTTGAAAATGTCCATATCAGTACATGACTGTA
Source organism: Chanos chanos (assembly GCF_902362185.1). NCBI lineage: Eukaryota > Metazoa > Chordata > Actinopteri > Gonorynchiformes > Chanidae > Chanos > Chanos chanos. The sequence goes on along the minus strand of NC_044503.1, from coordinate 12,723,096 downwards.
CATTTAAATTTGTTTCATAATATTCAGAGACTTGAAGGTGTTTAATTTTTTCTGATAGTGATATAACATTCATAATCATATCACATATATGCATGTACATTTGTCATAATGCAACTGGTAAAGCACGCAAAAAGGTTTCCGAAAAATTCAAGATAGCATTTGTAATGCGAGCATTTGAAAAAGTAAGCGTGCTCTGAAGTGCATTTGGGAAGGTCAAAGTCTACTAAATAAAAATATTCCTTTTTTTTTAAATCATTCTTTGGACTTAGCACACAGGTTTGTAAACAGTGGAGCCTTCTATACAAATACATCAAACATTAAAAGAAAATAAAGGAAATCCTGAACGTCAATGTCTAACTTTGTTCCCTGTTAACACAGAGGACTCAAGGCCTTAATTTTTCAGCCACATTTTCCTTGTCACAGCAACAGAAGTCGGGACTCACTGAGCTATTGGAAGGGCTGAGGCTATTCATAAACTGTCTGTTTACCCACAACTTGACCATGCATGAGCTGTGTGTTTACCTGCAACTTGACCAAAGAGATGAACTGAAGGTGAAATCTCTTCACTCTTTCAAACGCAAACAGCACTTATAATTTTTTTTTCTTCCACTTAGAGATCCTGATGCTCAGAATGAATTGTCAGTCAGACTCTCCATTCTAAAGTATGATCAGCGTTTCTATTCAAAAAAAAAAAGAAAAAAGAAAGAAAAGAAAACTGTGTGCTCAACAGCAACCGAGAGATGCCACTCAACAATGGAACGCTCCCCTGTGGGCTGACCTTTCACCCCAACCCATCAGCAATTCCCACAAATAACAGCGCTGTAATGAAATCCTGGATGCGCAGTGGGCTACAGGCAGCTTCAAGGGCTACCGATGGCCATCTATATAACAACATAATAGGTCACTTGTCACAGGGTGTGAGAGAGCAGAGAGAGAGAGAGAGAGAGAGAAAGAGCAAGAGAGAGAGAGGGAGAGAGAGAGAGAGAGAGGGTGAGAGAGAAAGAGAGAAATGTCTGTTGGATTCCTCTCCTGAGACTCCAATTAATCACGTTGGAATAAGATCATCGGCGGAATAGGAGCCGTAAGGTTATTGCTGCTGCCGCTCCCTTGGTCGAAATGCGATGATGGCACTAATTGCAAAAAACAGCTGACTGCACTGGGAAAATCAGAAGGATGAAGGGCAGAGTGGAAGACTGCAGGGATCGAAGGAGTGATAGAGGAAGAGTGAATAAGGACCATGTAAAAGACAGAAGAGAAAAAAAAAAAGAACTAGAGAATAGGTGAGAAAGAAAGTGAGAAAGTTAATCTGAACGAATTCAAGACATGCAACACAAAACACGGGCCAAAAGTGACATCATACAAAGCAGTAGGCACCTTCCATTTCTAAGCATTTTGATTAGCAAATCACAATTGTGGAACACCTACAGTTATTTTCCTTTGAAACGGTAGGGAAGTTCGTGTGCTTGCAGAATGATTTGTACTATTAATTGCAGCACGATCACTCATGTTCTCTTCTCTGTAGGCAGGTGACCCGTAATCTGGCCCAGCTAGTCAAAGCACACCACCCACTCCAAAATCAGATCAAAAAGGCTGTCTCTGCACTACACCAAAAGACCTCATACATTCTGATCTATAGTGGCTCTGCAGCGGCATCTCCTGATGACTGATGACAGTTTTCAGTCACTGGACACAAATAGTCATGTTTTTGGTGACATTATATATATATATATATATATATATATATATATATGGGATACCTGCAAAAAAGAGTTACTTCTTTTGGCTTCAACCTCTTTTTGCACTACAATGTGTACCTGTCAGCAGAGGAAAGGTGATGCTTTTGAAAGCCTCTTTTCACTCAAGTGAAACCCATTGGTTTACTTAAACATAACGCTCGTATATACATTATTCTTTCATTGAGGTTTAGACATGCTCACCTGTATAATAAAAAAAACAGTATATTCTGAGCGGCCACACAAATCGCAACGAGACAGTATCCTTTAACAATACTCTTTATACCTGAATAATACTGATATCGCACAGCCACGGTGATTTTCGTACCTCAAACGCTGTACCAAAAACTGTGCATGACCGTTTCGCAGCGTCACGCGTAACGACATCTTGGTGATAAGTGTTTAGCTCGTGCTTGGTGGTAATGCGTAATTTTCGTAGCCACCGCTAATGGTTTTCATACATTTGAAATATTCATGACTTACAACCTGTCAGGACAACCTCCTAATTTAATTTGTGTGTGTTAATGTCCTTGCCAATTTGAAAACAATGCAGTGAAGCCTACTGGTGCGTGAAGGAGTTGAGAGAAACTGTAAAAAAAAAAAAAAAAAAAAAAAAAAATCTATGCAGGAGAATTACGCAAAGCCCCCACTACTCTCTGTCTGGGCTGACGCATAATAAGGATCCCTATTCATGCCTTCATGTGAGATGGTAGTCAATATCCAGGGTTACACCTATTTTGAATAAGCTACAACGAGTGCGGCGGTTTCGCGCGACGCACCCCGTGTTTTGTGGTGTGCCAATACATGGCGCGAACGCACTGTTGTACTGGGACTACCTGTCAGTAATTCAGACTCATGTCAGACAATTGTTATATAAATAAACAATTTTCACATCCTCGTTACAAATTATATATCAGTTAGAAATATACTATATTCACTGCCAGCATGAGACCATTTAGGAGAGAAGCGGTGCAATACTTGGGGAAAAATCATTTAATGAAGTTTCACTAATGCGCGACTGTCTTTGGGCTTAAAAATGACTTGAAAACAACATATTTTTCTAGTGAGACATTTAATATATATTTTCTCAATGGGATCTGTTCTTGTTATCATCCTCAGTCATATTTGAATAATAGTTTTATCTTGCTATTAATTTGCCTCTGCATTGGATACAAATTACGACTAGCTGGAATACATTTTATAGCATTATCTCAATACTTTTTCGTAAATATGCGCTTGATTATCTAACTAATATATCGTACCTGTTGGTGCGGCGTGTCCCGTTTATTCCAGAGAAAAGACTAGTCTCATTGCCGCTCCATGATTTGAAACACAGCGTCAAGAAGTATCCTTTCTACGACACGGAAAGACTCAAAAAATCCACACCCCTAAACGACGTGGAGTTTTCAGTCCACCAGAAAATGAATTCCCGACTTATGTAAATAAATGGTATACATGGATAATTTCGCTCTTTTCGGAGACGCTCAAACTCCCAGCTGGGTGTTCAATGGCACGGGGATGAGCTGCCACAGAAAGTTCCTCCTCGCGACAGCGTCCTCTCTAGTTCTCCAACTAAAACGGCGCAAAACTTCGCCTCAGCCACTTGCCATTTGCTTTAAAATGATCCAAAATGTGAGAGCCAATCACCCATTCTGCATTGTATTCCTTTTTATTTTTTGTTCAGGTCGTCTTCCTTTGTTCTTTGAGACTGGTATTCAAGAGGCAGCGGTCGGAACGATATCTGGTCCGACGGACTACGGCGGGAGAAGGAACCACGGTTTGGATCACTCCCATACTCCATCTCACTCCCCTTGGTTTTCAGGAAAACCAGCTAAACACTACACCACAGTGGTTTAGCGCCACCCAGCGACTCTATTTTAAAAGGGCTTTTTTTCTCAGAATGAGAAAAAGTAAGGGACTAACAATTTGTCGGATAATCTTTGTTACGCAAGACGACAACATAACGTCAGCGTGGAAGAACATCAGTAAAATGCATATATTCATGATGTGCCATAGCCCACACAAAATCCCAACGATCTTTATTGAAAGATTAATTAAATTGTTCTCAACTGTACAATTGGCCATCATTTGTTTTACATATTATTAATTTATTCTCACAATCGCAAATACGTGTTTTCTATTTTCAAGATGTTGATTTAAAGACGAATATCGGAGGCACAAAAACATTCTTTGATCTGGAAGCCGCGCTGATGGTAGGCTGCGGTCAAATGTTTCTTGTCTATTTTAAAATGACAGTAGGCAAAATTGTATCTCTCTCATACATTAAGATTGAGGACCTGAGGCAAACTTCCTTGGAGTGCCTTTCAAAGGGGCAAATTGAGTTCATTGGCTGAAATTCAATAGAAGCTATGGAGAATGATACAAAGCTGTTAACGTTCGGGATGATTCATTCGACTTGTCTTGTGTTTGCGCGGGCACATCGTCATTAGGTTTCGTAGACTAAAGGGTTTTCTGATGGTAGGGCTCGAGGTGTGGTGTACAGGCTGTTTGGCAGGCATCTCTAAAAGCCTCTCAAAATCCATTTGCCGCTGTCGATACATTTGCTTGAAGTTTATTACATCTGATGGTAAGTAATGTCGTCCATTACACTTAAAAGAACATGTTTTAAGGGGATATTTCAGGGACCCTTTCACTCACCCAAACTCTTGGCGCATATGGGAGGTATGTTAGCGCCCTCGCTTTCGATAAAGGTTTTTCTGATCGTTTTGCAGCATGGGAAACCATTGCACATTTGTGCTGGATTTCAGATTTACTGCCACGTCACTGGACAAAACCCTTTGGAAAAATTTACTGCATATCTGCCATTGTTTGGAAGGCATATATCTTGTGAATGTCTTGCAGATTTGTAGAATGTGACACCAGTTTGTCCACCAGAGTGTTGTCACAGTCAGCTCTATTGTTGTGGTTGTCATATGGCTTGTCCCTATAAGACCTCAGAATGAAAACAACACGCTTTGCTGGTTCTAAAGAATTTATCATCAAAAATCAAAAGGTATGTCATCACCCTCTCACCCCCACACCCACCCCTCCCAAACATCCCTGCCTTTGTAATGCTGCCCAAAAGTGATGTGTATGTGTGTGTGTGTGTGTGTGTGTGTGTGTGTGTGCAGGCGTGCACGCATTAGAGAGAAAGAATAGGGCATTAGCTGTCTGGTCAATGCAGATGTATACATTGTGAAACTGAGAAAGACAGAAGTGAGGAGGTAAAACAACAACAACAAAAAAAAAAGGTTGGCATTTGCCCGTTGGAGCTGTATTACATTGATGCCTTGCGGCGTAGAGTTGGACAAGGGGCGAAGCACATAACAATGAAGGAGGAGCGATGTGTCAACTTATGTTTGTTTGTCCTACATTAGTTAGCCAGTGGGCACAGGGTCTGACAGAGCACTGAGGTATAACATGCCAATGTCGCTTAACCTAGGTTGTTAGCATAGCTAGCAGTGCTAAGCAAAGACGCCGAGACGCTGAATGGCCTGAATTACGAGCACAGCTCTTAAAGGCAGAGAGGTTGTAAAGTGAAGTGTGTCTTACCTGAGCTGAACCCCAGGAGAGCTTTACCTGAGGGGGCAGGGGCTAGGGGTAGGGAGGAGGTTAGCCCACTGCCAGCGTGTCATTGTTCCTAAGAATGACTGAGCATTTAGGGCTCTCTTTGTAATTCAGTGGTAACCTTCACTTGGGTGTGGGGTTGCTGTTTTTGGGTGATGCTAACAGAGTGTTGCATAGCGTTGACGGCTGCTTTGGCCCTGGCTTGCTTCGCCCGGATGGCGTGGGTGGGCAGCGGAGAGGCAGCTGGCCTGGCAGATGTGTCCCTGGGAGAAGAAATACTGTGGCCAGGGCCTGACGTCCCTCATCTGTCAATGCCCCGTCAAGGTGGCAATGGCCACTCCCAAGGCCTATCTTTCATGCTGTTGCCTGCATCCCACACACACACACACACACACACACACACACACACACAAACATCTGCCGATTGCCTGGGTGATCTGTCACAACCCAGAGTCAAGAACAGGAGGGATGAGTTTAAATAGGTTGCAAGTGTGCTCCAGTGAGAAAAGTTTACAGGACAAATCCAGAACCCAGTGTGTCTGTCCACTAGTGTGTGTATGTGCACATACATTTGTCATGCTTATTTGTAATTGTACCGCTAAGGTAGAATAATAATCTTGCTTGCGATGGTGGAAGTAAAGCAATCTCATGTACAGACTTTTTTTTTTAAGCTTGTAAGACTCTCTTTATGTCATGATTGCTCTTTTCAAACATCTATAAAACTGCAGAACTGTAAAGTATAAAGGCTAAGCCTTAGTGCTTGTACTGTACATTTACTACCTGTTTTCCTCTTTCATAGTAGGAGCAGCTGAGTCTCTGTTTGCCTCTGTGATGTCCTCCACCCATGGGTGGATGCAGTCATCTTTGACACTACATATGCGCTCCTTTTCCTCTATCCCGCCTGATCGATGCACCTTGTGCTCGACCCAATTTACCCAGCCACAATGCACTCCCAGGTGACTCCAGGGACACAAGGAGAAGGGACCAAGAGTGCCCGAAAAGGGCATCGATTAGCGTAGGGACTGGTCTAAAAATATCTCCCACCCAAGCAGAAAAACCACCCATTTCCCTTTGAATCAACCGCTTCTCTGCGGTAGCTTTGCAAACTCTGCTCTGTGTGGCAAAAAGGCAGGTTGAGAAAAAAAAAGAGAGAGAGAGAGAGAGAGAGAGAGAGAGGGAGAAAGAGCATGGCGCTGACGTTAGTGCAGGGGCTAGTGGCCAGGCAGAGAGAAAAGTGCTGTAATGGCCCCTGAGCTGCAGCTGTGCATCAATAATTCAGCACTGGCAGCGATTAAAATGCTCCTCAGTGCAACAGGTCTATTGACTTTGAGCCTCTTTTGCTCTTACGCCTTCAGCCACAGAGCGCTCTCTCTCTCTCTCTCTCTCTCACTGTCTCTCTCTCTCTCTCTCTTCTCTTTTTCTCTCCCTTTTTCCATGTCTCTTTCAGTCAGTCACTCACTCTTTGTCTCTCTCTCTCTCTCTCTGTCTCTGTCTTATTTCAGCTGCCAATATTTCATAAGTGTGTGGGGATTTTGTTCACTCTGCTCTGGATCATAAAGTCAGTGTTTGTGTTTGTTTGTGTGCGTGGGTGGAAGTGACCCATGAATTCCTACTGACCTCCATTGTATTAGGTCGGGAGCTTCAGAGATGTCGAGTTAACCATTGTAGTCCGTCTGTGTATGCTCATGGCTATGTATGATACATGCTTTGCGATCAAAGCCTTGTGAATATTTGTATTTATTAGCAGTCAGTGTCTCCGCTTCCTGCTATATCTAACCCTGGCCTGTGGATAAAGAAGAGTCTTTTCATTTATCCAGTTTATACCAGCTCTAGAGAGCTTGCATTTTTCTGACCCGATGACCAAGGCCTTGGGTTGCTATCATTGTGTGATAACTGTGGAGGTGAGGAGAGGTCAAAGTCAAGATAGGCTGTCCAGTAAGGCTGCTGCTCCAGGGTCTGAGAGATGATAACCTCATGAGGACTCTGTTACGGATGATGTGGCTTTGGGGTTAGCATCATGTTTTTCTGCCTTGACTGTCCTTGCCTCTCTCTCTTTCTCTCTGTCCCTCTCTCTCTCTCTCTCTCTCTCTCTCTGTCTGTCCCTCTCTCTCTCCCTTGTTCTCTCTTGCGTTCTCTCTCATTCTCTTTCTTTCTCTCTGTCAGATTCTCTCCAGTAACTGCCGTAACCAGGCCACCAGGGTGAAGTAACCTTTGCAGCAGCAGGAAGTGTTTTTCAGCTAATGACTTTGACCAGATCCACCGCCCACAAAAATCCAGACAGTTCATTTGAGGAAATGAGTCAGTCAGTGAAACTGTGACTAAGAGAGAGAGAGAGAGAGAGAGAGAAAGAGAGAGAGAGAAATGCTTGCAAACTTATGATCTTTTTTTTTCTTTTACAATTTTATTCAATTTAACTGCAATCTAAAAACAGACACTCCCTTCTTACATGGAGGTAATAAGTCATTGTGGGAAAGAATTTCTGCGACGGTCAGCCAGGGCGGCTCATGCCTTTAGTAATCGGCATCGCTATGGACAGTTTAACAGCGTAACGCATGGACTGTCTTACCATCTGTCCACACTGCACCCGGCAGAAGTCCACTGTCTGCAATTTTGCTGTGAAAATATATCAGACTGACATGTCACATACTCAAAAGTTCCTCGTTAAGATTGCTCTTTCTGTTGTAGACATGGGTCAGCAAGTCAACAGAGTCATTTCTCAGGTCCTCACGTTTGAGTCTCCAGTCTGGTCATAAATACTGATGGAAAAGACTTCAGTCTCAAGTCCCAGTGTTGGTGTCATGTCAAGTTATCAGTCCAGAAATTAGTGTTTTTAACCCTTAGATCTCATGTATGACTGATGGGTGAAGCTGCAGTATTTCTATGGAAAATATTTCTTTTGCCCAAATGTTTCCAAATAACAAATAATAAGCTAAAAATGAAAACAATAAGCTAATTCCATTTTCCACATGCTGAGGTTTTCTGTGCAAAATTAGAGGAAAACAATACTATTTCCCTGCAAATTGTTTCCTTCTTTTTTTGCCGTTGTTAATTTTGGATGACTGTCAAAACTGTGTATGCATGCGTTCTTTTTAGTGTCTTTTTCCCCTTGTCAGCTCCCTAACTTAAGGCATGTGAGCTCCTTGTCAAGCGAGATACTGCAGCATGTAGAGAGTAGAGAGTTGTTTCTGAGTGAATTTTGAGTATGTGCCATTTAATGGACCTTGTACTGTGGGTGGTGTGTCTGCCTCGAACTTGAGAAGAATCAGCAATCATGAGAATATTGCAGTTAATAGGCCATATTTCTGGAGCTTCTGGAGCAACGCCGATGCTTTGATCCAGTGACTTAATTCTCTGAATAGTTTGTGAGTGTGATTTATATTCAGTGTAAATCTAATCAGTTGAAATATATTGCGGTGGGCTGTAAGGGCTTTTTTTTTTTTTTTATCCAGTGCTTTTAAACGAGCGTTCGGACATTTGACAGTTGTGCATTGTTAGCAGAGAGAACACAACAGAGCAGAGCATTTTGGGGACCAGCCGCCGAGGGAGAAAGCAGAGCCATGACACGTCGAGAGACAACAGTTCAAGTTCAAGTTAAGTTACACTTCATAAAATAAATCAGCCTTGTTTTTAACATTTACCAAGTCAAGTCTCAAGTCTTCAGCACTGTGACTCAAGCCTGACTCGAGTCCAAATCAAGGATCCACATCCCTGACAGGCAGTGAGCGCTGGAAACAGTACGATGAGTGAGAATTGGGTAGTTACATGCCTTTGGGTTCTTATGAAATGACTACCAAATGATAAGTCCAGAACATTCCAAGGACATCTCTCGTTGTGTTCCTGATGTCCATAATGCCCTCGGGCCAAAAATATGCCCCAGAATGTACTTGCTGAAATGTCTCCTTTTGCTCTGAAAATGTTGGCACAGACTGACATTCTTAATTGTTGATCTAATTTTTCACACTTTTCACATTCATTTCCATGTAAATTTTGCACCACATGCAAATGTGGCCCAAATTTGACTCGAGAAGATGGGACTTTGCTGTTCGCTCTGCTGTAAACACATCTAACTTATTTCCAACAGACAAAATATGGTCAGTTTTAGCTGCAGTGTAAGCATAAATAAAGACTAAAAGTCAAAGGGGTAGACTTTGACAAGGGAAATGACACCCCTAGGGTGACAATATCTAAATGTTTAAATATGCAGTGGTTATTTTAAAACCATTTTTGGTGACATACTGACACACATTCTGTCATGTATATTTAATGGTGGCAGGTTAAAATGTGTATGAAAATGCAGTGTAAGATTTGCCTTCATATCTTTCAATGATATACATTTATTATGGTATTATACTATTACACTATGTATGTGTGTAATCCCAAAGTTAATCCAGATACAAAGTTTTAACTGAGGTTTTGCAGATGAAAAAGACCTCAACAATAAGTTTATAATGATTTGAAAGAGTTTATATCCTAATTTTTGTCCAACAGAATGTGAGAATACTAGTGTTACTTCATCTCTATCGTTCTAAGATTTATCAGTGGAAAGTTTTATCCTGTTTCAGGCTCTCAAACACACACACACATATTCGTAACAGTGATGCAATCGGCCCAAATACTCAGTATGTAGGTGGTTGACCCACATGGGTCACCTGTGCTTATCATGTTCTTAAAGCACCAGGAATGCCATTCATTCACTATCTGACAAGTATACAAGTGCACTACCTCTCCATAACAAAAAAGAAAGAGAAGGAGGAGACAAACTAGTGGAGGTTTTTTTTTTAGGTAAATAGAAGTGAAATTGTGACACACTGCAGAGAAGAAGCCTCCTTTTTTCTCTCCTTAACAAGACAAAGTGACTATAAATTTAAAGCAGCTTCAATAAAAGTTAAAGATATAATCTGTGCAATGATAAATGGTTCCATATTCAGATGTCAGCATGATGAATCCTCAAGGAAAGAATGTGTGACCTGCGACCTGTCGTATATTATACTGCCGACAGCCAGAACAGCCAGCAAATTTGTTTCTGTGACAAAGAGACCAGATAACCGATCTCTCTCTCTCTCTCTCTCTCTCTCTCTCTCTCTCTCTCTCTCCCCTTTCCCCTCTTTTCTTTTGGTCTGCCACTCCTCCACATCTTTATTAATGCCCCTCCCTGTCTTTCCATATCCCCTCCACACTCTTTCACTCCTCACTGTTCTCTCTCTCTCTCTCTCTCTCTCTCTCTCCCTGCCTTTCACATGCAGTCTGCCTCTTTCTCTGACACATTCCTTTTACCCCTTTGCCTCTTTTGCTGAAGCACTTTGTCACATAACAGTGTGAAATTACTTGTTGAGAACACTCCCTGGCAACGGTTATTAACCCACCATGTGCATGCCAAGATAAAATGTCATTCATTATGGCTGCATTTAAAACATCCTTGCTGTTTGAGACAGCTTTCACACACACACACACACACACAATATTGCCTTTCTAAGGTGGGATAAGTGACATTTACACAAATGTGCAGCTCAGTAACAAAAGCGCTTGCCATTCAACGTGTTCTTTGTAAGTCTCTTCCACAATACCTTTTATACTGTCACAGGAACAGGAATTTTACAAACAAACAAACAATAACACTATTTTGATGCTCAAGAGTTTGACTTTGCTTCTTTTTTTTTTTGCCTTTTTCACAGTTTAATATGTCACACCTTGAGGATTTATGATACTCGTGGGTCTACTAATTAGACTCTTTTGTTAATGTGCTCAGGTTTGCTTCTTATGTGCTCAGATAGTACCCCTCACAACTTCAGACCTTGTTTAGCATCCAGGACAGAAAAAAAGGTCAGAAAACAGCCTGTACCCTCAAGGTATCACCAACATATGTCCCTCCACTCTCTTGGGGTGGCATGTTAACATTGTAATGAACCGCTGCTTCTTCCAACATTCATAGAGGATTTAGTAAATACTGCATAATAGCTTTAGTTAATCAGACAGAGTTCAAAGAGCTGAATTTAAAGGGAATAGAATAGAACAAGTTCTGTTTGAATAGTACTGCTTGTTTTTTGGGGGGGGGAGGGGTTGTCTTGTGCTTAACTAATGGAGTAACTTTTTAAGCACTTTCATATGAAGACAGGGTGAAATATGAAGATTTTGGGAATAGAAGGCAATCAGTTCAAGCAGGTATAAAAAAAAAAGGTTGGGGGAGGGTTCTCTTTTTCTCATTTTGTAAAGAAAAATAAAAAAAAATCAGTTGCTTGCCTATTGTATGTCACAGCTGGAAGCTTGCTCTGTGCAAATTTCCCACATGGTTACAACAATTCTGACATGAATACAGCACATCTTTGATGTTTTGTTTCTTAGCAGATATAAAACATTACAGTTGCCACCGGTTTATCAAAAAGTGCATTACGTGCTACTTGTACGCCGCCGCTGCCTTCCCTCTGTTAGTCTTTATCTCTGCGTTTGTCTCGGGATGTCCACGGAACATCTGAAGTCGTATAACGCACTGAATATTTTTCAGCACTTGTCTGGCAGTTTTGCGGAGCAGCAAGTTAATGCAATTGTTCTCAGCAAAGACGCATTGAATACACGTTGAATAAAGTCATGCGCTATTGGATTGACAACCGCTGGAAGCTGGAAATATCATAATTTGCATATGAAAGGCACCAGCTGCGGTAATGTTTTGTTGTTGGAGATGTTGTGCCCGGTCTTGGAAACGAGTGTGGCATTCTGCAGAAGCTTACGTGACGGTCTGCACCACACTCGACTCTATACTTTATGACTCATGTTTGTGGGCCGGCATGCCAAAAGGTGCGTTCTCGTGGGGAACATGAGCCACTTGATTTACACAAATGCGTGTGACAAAACACAGGACGCGCGTATTGGAAATTCATAAGTTCAGGAGTTATAGAAGCAGCGCGCGCCTTGCGTGTGAAATATAGGGCTCGGGTCTTATGAGGAGAAATGTGCAGCGTGATCCGACTGACGATGAAATATGAAGAATTACAGTCTTACACAGAGAATTTCATGAGGCCAACTCATTATGAAATAAAAATAAGCATGCAGTATACATGACTTAGCTGATATCTTGAAAAATGATTTTTTTTTTCTTTAGAAACTTCAAGAAGTACAACAAGGATAAATTATACTGAAGTTGCTGATATGTATGTGTGTGTGTGTGTGTGTCCGTGGTTGCTGATATGTATGTGTGTGTGTGTGTGTGTGTGTGTGTGTGTGTGTGTGTGTCCGTAGTTGCATTTTTCTGTCTTCAAATGCGGAAGACAGTCTTCAGATATGAAAAAAAAAAAAAAAAAAAAAAACTTTAAACCCATCAGCGCTCTGAACTCTTAACCTATCAGTGCATCAAACTATTTCGCAATTAACTCACATCGAACTTGGGATTACAAATCGCTTGGCTGAATTGTTCCCTCAAATGCCTTAATGTTCTTCATTGTGCTGGGAAGAGTAGATCAGGACCAAAACGACAGTGCTCAACCGAATTTCTCATCAAAACTCCTGCAGTGCCTCAGAAGAGCTCAGTTCAAAGACAGAGAGACAACCCTTTTCTCGAATCCTACAACTCTATTACAAATTTGATTGCAAGGCCTCATTGTAAATTAATGCCCACACATGCTAAGATTAAAGCAAAATTAGATCAGGATCAGCATGCCTCAGAAAAGTCCATGCTATTAGTGGGATGGTGAAACTTTAAAAACTTCCCAAACTGTTCCAGTATCCCCATGGTAATGCTTACCAGCATAATATTTTGAAGAATCTACCCATGCATACGATCTTGGAGATACTAAACAGGAATAGATTATAACTGTCAGAGAGGGACATCATCTTTCTTTTGATCAAGAAAACTTGTGAAACCTTTTCAGCACAATCTACAAACCTCTTCAGCTCTTCAGCATCAAAACACAGAAGAGAACTAACAGCAGTATGATGAAGCCCAAACAATGGTTTAGTGATTTTTTGTTATTGAGGACAAGTCTCTTGAGTGGTAATACTGTAAGTTGGCCCATACTGAAGCAAAGCTGTGACCTTGCCTTTTTCCTGGAACACTGCAGTTACACCCAGGTGTGATGGCGCTATCCTTGCTTTTACAACATCACTCATCAGTCAATATCAAGCAAGCAGCAGTAATGTCACTTTTGGAGTCTATTTATGTTCCTCAAAGTAACTGTTATTGATTTTTTTTTTTTTTTTTTTAGAGGTATTTGGGCACGTGCAGTGGTAGAAGCTTGGCCGTGAGTTTTCAGCTGCATGCAGAGCAGAGAATGAGCGGAGCTGTCCACAATGTGATGGTGCTGAAAACTCAAAATGTGTGGAGCTAATTCCACCTTTAAAAAAAGATCCTTGTCAAAAATGACACCCAAAAAACCTTTTATTCTTTTAATATTTTAACCCGCTGAGCTTTAAGTGGCTCAGCAAGGAATGGAAAATATACAGAATAGGGCTTTCCAGACTTCAGAAAATCTGCCACAATTGACATCACTGAGAGGGTATTGTGGACTGACCAGTGATAACACTGTCTCCTTTATCATGAGTTCATGACTGTCCAGTTTCATATTAGATGTTTCTGTTAGTAGCTCAATTAGAAACAGTACTATTGTATTGATCTATACATTATAGAATTAATAAAGCATTACTTTATCCTAAGGATGATTCTGTCCCTTATCTGCTCTCTGGTTCCCTCTGAAGCCCCTGTTTTGGTTTCCTTGCTATTTCTTCAAATTGCATATGATGCATTCTATCTCCATTGTAATTTGAAAATGCTCTCACAGTTGGACTGAGTATGAGTGACACATAAGACCATTAGTGAACTACTAGCAACTACTGTGCTCAGAGCTTTTTTTTTGGCATGATGTTGTGTTTATCAACAGACCAGACAGTAAGACAGAAATAGAAACCTCCACATGCATAGTGTTTTCATACATTGCTTTGAAGACATGAAACTCAAATTTTTATAAATAAGGAAATAAATTGTCCTTCCCACAGAGCCATGGCTTCTGCTGGATTCCATTCAAGTTCTCACCATCCAACCCTCCTCTAAGCCAAACTTAGAAACAGCACAGACACACACACACACACACACACACACAACACACACACAGACACACACACACACACACACACACACACACACACACACAAACATAGATTTCTCTCATTCGGGAGGCCAAGCCCTTCCTCTCCACTTGAGAACCCTCCTGTGGTGTTGAGCCATTGTCACTCACCACCAGGGCTCTTCCCATGATCCCATTTTCTATGGTGAGTGTTGTAATGATGCCAGGCCACATAAGGGGAGATCTGTTCTGCTTCCTCGTCTTTATTTTATATATATATATATATATATATATATATATATATCCATAACTCCCTCCCTATACTTTCTCACCCCCCACCTCCATGTTCTCCCTTTCCAATGTAAGAGTCAACAATAATCTGCTCCCTCCATACTTTAGAGGAAAGGACAAACAAGGAGGTGGAGGAGAGATAACAAACTGGCCTCACAATGATTATCTGTCATAGCTGCTCATTAGCTGGGATTGTTTGCTCCTCTCTACAGAGCCGGAGAAGTTACCTTCTTGTAGTTATCGAAAAACAAAATGGTGTGATGATCTTCCATGGACAAACGGTCAGTGCCCTGCCTGTAGCGATCACAGTGAGAAGCATTATGTTGACCATACTGCGAAAAAGAGGAGGCGATAGAGAAACTCAACACATCACTGTACTGTCACTACGCTCCTCCATTCCACAGAAGGCACGATGCAGTGTAGATCCAGAGAGATTCAAAGTAAAGTTTTCTCACTGCAATCCCAGTTTCACTAACTCCACTTTTGTCTTGGTGACTTTGTAATCCAGGGTTTTTGATGCAAAACAATAGAAATCTGGGATTAAGTCGCTAAATTGCTGAAGCCCATATTGGCTAAGACACCCCCCCCCCCCCCCCCCCCCCCCCCACACACACACGCACACACACACACACACACACACACATACACACAAACTCACTCACCCCCCCTCCTCAAAACCCTGTTGTTTTGTTTCAGTGCAAAAGCTGCTTCAGCAGACTGAAACCATGCAAAGGTTTTGGAAATTCTATATCGGGAAGCTGATAAGGGAAAAATACTACACAAATGCATTCTCAGGAAGCTTTTAGTGAGTGAGTGACTGGGCGTGTCTGTGGGCTTATTTTGCTTTCTCTCCCATTGGCTATGCTTTATGAATCTAGGACAAGGCCTTAGACGGATTAAAGACTTTGCGAAAGACAAAGATTTATGAAGTAAAGCTTTTGGATTTTTTTTTTTCTATACACAGAATATATACTTATAAGGTGTATTTCTAGCTTAGCTGAACATCTATAAAGTCTTAAAGATTTTTTTAATGTTTTTTTTCTTTGCTTCTTTTTTAGTTCTTTTATTAGGTTTGTTTTTTTGTTTTTTTTTCCTTTAATCTGTTTTGCTTTATGTTTGACCACTGCATGACATTTTACACTCATGCAACAGGACTATAACTGTTGCATAGAGTCTACTAAAACCTTTTGTAACGTGTTCATTTCAAAAAAAGGGCAAAATGTCTATTTTTTTTTTTTTTTTTTTTAAGATTCAGGCACAAAACACCGCAAAGTCATAAAAGCATGCGCAAAAAATATAATGATGAAAATATGAAATCCTTTTCTTAGTGCAGGCATGTCTTACATCTTTTTACCAGCTTGAAACTTTGTGAGTCATTGTACAAAACTTTCACCATAATAACGTTTACCTCTTTGAAAGTGTAGCAGTGCATAACAACCAGAAATAGCTTTTTTTTTTTTTAGTCCCAGAGCGTCTCTAGACTCTGCACTCATACTGACAATGATGGCACCTGTGTGGTATTAATCATAATTACTAAGTAAGAGTGGACAGTTGTTTTTTTTTTGTTTTTGTTTTGTTTTTTTTTCTGTGTTTACTGCCACTGGAAAAAAGAAGACATCTGTTCTGGGCTTCATAAAACTACTCCACTTTTATGGCACTCTAGTTCTAATGTCTCTATTATATGCAGGAAAAAAAAATACTGATTTTCAGTACCAGTTACAGGCTCAATTGTCTATCCTAGACACAGCTGAACCTTGTCCGTGGGGAAAACAGAATTCAAGTGTAAAAAGTGGAACAAACACTGTAGAATGTCCTGCATTTGAATGTTTAATTGTGATAGATTATAGTCATAGTGATATATTTTTCTGTAATTTGATGAACTTGAGAGACAGAGGTAGCTGGACAGACAGACAGACAGGCAGACAAACAGACAGACAAACGTACGCTCAGATTTTATTGTGCTATGTGTCATTTATAGATATAAAGCCTGTCACCTATACTGCCGGAGGTTGGCGGGCGGGGGGGGGTTGTAACCATTTTCCTTCCTAGAGATTGGCAGCAACAGAGGACCACAGTGTCACTCAACAGGGAGTCAAATCTATGAGTTCCTCTTTTAGTCCTGAATGGCTTATCGTGCGTTGTCCTTTGGCGCAATGGTCTCCTTTGTGTGGACTCAGTTATTACACAAAGCATATGGACCTGAGATTCTGTCCTAGTTATGGTCCTGTGCAGTCATGTGAGGACTTTGCAAAAGCAAATGTCAGTAACTGCTGAGCTTGGATTTGTGTGGAAACTGTGCCAAACCTGACAGAGAAAAGACATTAGGAACAAAGCCACCCGTGAGGCTTTGCTTCTTACCCGTTACTCACGCTTTGGTCTCTGTGGTTTGATCACCACCTGGTGGTGAAAGCCTGATCAAAAAGATCTAAACCAAGACGATAATAATGTTTGAGTAGACACTATTGGGATTTAAATGATCTGATGCGTGGAGATTAAAATCAGTTTGTTTTTTGGTTTTGTTTTGTTTTTTCTGTGTCTCATAGTCATGTAGCTTTAATGTCTCCCTCATACAAATGCTTTGAATAAAATACAACTATGAATGTTTTGTGATATTAGCCATCATTAGAAATAAGGAATCCATGTTGGTCTCTGTGAAAATAAATGACTTAAACTGAACATGTTGAATAACTACAAGACGTTCCAGCTACATCCCTTTCTTTTACTCTATTTTGTCTGTTGTAATACTTAAACATTAAATGAGGGAGTACAGATTACAAAATTGTAAACAAGATAAATTTGTAACAAAAAGATAGTTACCTTAGGTCCACAGCAAATCTCTCAATCTTCTTCATCTCTCTTATGTCCAAACTATATACACTGAAGTGGAATGAATGTTGTTTGAATAGTTTGGGCACACCCATCCATCTGCCCACACAAACACACATAGACACGTAATGGTCAAAACTCTGACTCTTGTATTTGCTTCAGTTTATTTTTCCTAAAATGCATTATTCATGTCTAGTCGTATGCATACCAGCTTGTGCGCTTCCTTGAAAGTTACAAATCCTCTTGAATATTAATGAGTGATAGCCTGGAGTCATAAACTCACTCTTTGAAACCTCACTGGTTGAAACTAAAGGTGTAGGAGCAATATGTGTTTATGATACAAGAATCTAGAGTTGTTTGGTGCTGATTTATGGCACTAGAATTTGCCTACAATACTTTGTACTGTGGAAAAAAAAGATACTGATGAGATAAAATCAAAAACATATTTTAGGGCCATTAGTGATAAGAGAAGTTATGTTGGAATTCCCTTTAACAGAGATTATACTCTTCTTGATGTTCTCTCTCACTTTTAAATCACTGGATACAGATATGAATTTAGTTAGGGCATATAGTAAAGAGCTTCTACCTGTGATTGGTGTAGATTCACAGTTGTAGAGCATTGACTCAGAGGAGAGGGGGGAGGGGGTAACAGCCAGTGGGATGTGAGTTCTGACAGAATGGGAAAGCATACTGCATATTGGAGATTAATAGATTAAGATTACTGACATACTAACATTGTGTGACCCTGTGTTTGGGTTTTAAGCAGAATATTCCTTTCTGATGATAAACATATGGGGAGTTATTCGAGGTGAAGGTACTTCTGATAGGTGAAGAGATCAATTTTCTGAAATGTTTCCACAGGATCTGAAATGTTTGGACATTTAAAGATTGTACTCAATACTGATTTTACAGCCACAAGATACCAGAGCCTCCTTAAAATAATTGGTTCTCCATAGATCTGGTTAAAAACAAATCTTTAGAAGATTAAAGGCATTATCACTTCTGTAACACAAAATGCTCCTGTCAGTTCAATTGTATTCATATAGTGCTTTTTATCATGGCCTTTTACAATTGACCAAAGCATCTTTACAGGACACCAGACCTGAGACCTCCAGTGACCAAGCCAAAGGGCACGCTGTTAAGGAAATACTGCCTTTGGCTGAAATAAGAAGAAACCCAGAAAGGAAGTAAGTGTTGTGTGCTTAAGAATGCTTGTCATTTAGTATGTGTTAGAGAGACACACAGAGTTCTGAAAAGAAGAACAGCTGACCGCAGGAGCTCCATTCTGGACCAGGACGCTGAATTTGACATAAAAAAAAAGTTTCTGTTAATGTTTATCTGTGCTTTAAAGGTGCTTTGCCTCTTTGGCTTTGTCAAAATGAGTCTCTTTAAATGTGTCTATTTATTCTAGGGCTGGACCCGAATGTTCGTCTATTCAGATATTTGTTCGTTGGGTACGTATTCAGTTTTCAATTTTGGGATTTGGATATTTGTTTTTTTTCCCCGCTAAATGTAGCCTATCAAAAGAGCTGAACTGCAAAATACATTTTGCCATAATACATTGCGCCTGACATCCCTCTCGCTCACAGCAGTGAACGTCACGCTTTAGTTCACCTTGGCTGTTAAAGGGAAGACAAGGGCTACATTCACACTAAGCCAGGTTTGAAAACGCAAATTTTATGTAAAAACGTTTCTCCCATACACACTATAATTTTCGTACTGTTTTCCTAATGTTCTGCGTCCACACCAAAACGCTGAAACGCCTCAGTGTTTGTTGTTACACCATTACGAAGTTGTCCCACCAACTACTTGTTCGGCCAGGTCTCATCCAAAATCGCCGCCCCATGACTGCAGATAGACCCTTCACCAAGTCCCGCAGACTACACAACCTGCCTTCTTTACTACATGACATGCCCACTTTAGTACAGGACACGCCCCCCTGAAATAACTTTCTGGATTATTATGTGACGTCACAGGCCCCTAACGCTAACCCTAACCATAGCCCTAACCATAACCATAGTGGACGTGTCATGTGGTAGGCGTGTCGTGTAGCACTGCAGCTAAACCTACTTGGAGAAAACGGAGGCTGTGTCCGAAATGGCATTCTACTTACTACTCGTGTACTGATCTTGATGGAAAAGCAGTAAGTAGTATGCAGAAAATGAAAAATAAAAATTTTGTAGTACACAACAGTTACCCGGATGATGTACTACTCTGACAAAAATTTCCCCAAGTAAGTCTAACTGCAGACCTGCAGTACTACATGACACGCCCACTATGGTTATGGTTAGGGCTGTGGTTAGGGTTACTTATGATATGCTTCATCCTTAGGGGGTGTGTTGCATACTTAAGTGGGCGTGTCTTTTTTTTTTTTTTTAAAAAAGTACTTTATTGTCTCCATGGGGAAATTTGTCCTCTGCATTTAACCCATCCTATATGTACACTAGGAACAGTGGGCAGCCGCGTGCAGCGCCCCAGGACCAACTCCAGTTCTTATGCCGGTGCCTTGGTCAGGGGCACTGACAGGAGTGTTAACCCTAACATACATGTCTTTTTTTTGATGGTGGGAAACCGGCGCACCCAGCGGAAACCCACGGGAAGAACATGCAAACTCCACACAGAAAGGACATGGGACAGCCAGCACTGCCGGGATGTACTAACGCAGGTGTGTCATGTAGTCTGTGAGACTGCAGATTGACCTTTCTCCAAACTTTGTTGGCTACTGCATCCCATGATGCAATGAGGTGATTTCCAACTGCTAAAAATTAAAAAAAAAAACATGGCGGACAGCGACAGCCGAGGCGATTGGTGATTTTGTGCAATGGCAGGGCGTAACCAAAATAGTGCTGGTTTTAACCTTGTGAACAGGACTTTTTACATGTTTACACATAAATGCACAGTTACTTTACTATTATACTGAGGGACAGAGTGCAACCTTAAAGTGATGAACACATTAATGCATCAATAATTATAATCCAGTAATAAAATATATATTATTCTGAAATGGGCCATTCTGTAATTTTACTTTTGGTATATTTTGATGCTGAGACTTTTGTACTTTTACTTAAGTGAGATTTTGAATGCAGGACTTTTACTTGCCGCCTGTTGGTTTGGCATGCTCTTGACAGCGCTCGGCAGCATGCTTTTGCATTTTCATTTTGATGGATATTTTTTTAAAACAGTGCTTGTGTGGGTGGGATTTTTTTTTTTTTTCAAACGAAGGAGGAACACCCCCGTTAAAAAAAAAAAACACCCCTGTACGTGTGAACTGGGCCTGAACTGAGTTCTCTCCGAGCCATGCCTAGTCACAGCAGTCACTAGTTAGACCTGATAAAGACTCAGTAGTATAAAAATGTTGTCTGTTTTGTCTATTTTATCACAGTTGTAGGTTTTCCAATCACATTTTAGTGTGGAAGCCTCTACGGTTTCACTAAAAAAGCCAAAAACCACAAAAATAATTAAAATGTAACCCATTATTGAACAGATGAGAGTAATTACACGTTGTTTATTCATATCATTCACCCCAGTGCAAAAAATGCTCTCTACAAGCATGTTAAACACGACAAAATTAATGTCCTGAAACTGATAATCTGCCCATTGTTACCTTTATACGCTGGGTGCCTCTTGCCTTTTTGAGCAAAACACCTATTTTTTCCCCCTTCTCCAGGTAAAGTAATGCCTTCAACACCCCCACACAGTACAGGACCTCATCACAGAGCAACAGTTATTCCTTTAATATAAAATCATTTTGAGCTGGCAATTCAGATTGTGAATGTGTGTTATAAATAATTGTTTGTCTGATTAATAATGATTAGCATTTGTTATTGTGCTTTCAACATTGACTGCACCAGACCTATTCTGTTTTATACTCCCACCAAAGGTTAGGATGCATCTGGTTTTTTATATTTTCTCATGAGTTTATTTTAGGAACAGTAAACAGCAGGCGGAAGTCTGAATAGACAGGGCCAACTAATTAATCGCCTCTCATTGTCTCTGATCGAGGATTTGTTTTGTTAAATAAGCATTCCCATTGAGCCAGGATGATGCCTTCTATTCTGACATCTGTCAGATTCGCTTTCAGAGAATGGAAAATTACTCCATCATATTTAACTGTTAATGACATTACATTCGTGTTGAGAAGAAAACCTGTCATTACAGAACAGAAATTAACCATATATATCTGTTTGTGACAACTTCCCACAGTCTAGAGGTGGGGTTCCAGATGGGAAGTAGAGCTCAGAGCTTATTTATATGGAACTGCACTTTGCAAAACATGTAGATTTGATTTTGCCAAGTATTATAGTTCATATATATCTATGTATCCATTTATCTATCCATCTGTCTGTGTACACCCACCCCCCACCCTGTGTGTGTGTGTGTGTGTGTGTGTGTGTGTGTGTGTGTGTGTGTGTGTGTGTTCTAATCACCCTGCGAAACACTGTGGAGAGGAAAAAAAGGCGAATCACTACCTTTTGTGCCTCACACTTCCAGAATGTCTATCTTAAACCAGATTAAAGAACCTGGGCATTCAGACTGTCACCAAAGCTTTTCATGTTTTCTGTAAACCAAATGTAGCATGCTCATCTCAGCTCTCTACAAAAAAAAAGAAAAAACAAAAAAAACATCCGTGAGTGCTGTGAATGTGAATGAGGAATCACGAATAGTTCAAAGAGAACATTGCAGTGTCCAATACATTGCTCTATGCTCTATCCGACATAATATATTCTGTTTTAACATGTAATTAACAGCGGGCTTAAATTACCCTATTGAGGTTTAAACTGGACACATAATCTGCTCCCAGCTTTGCATTGCATTATACAGATTTGTTTCAAGCATTATGGCTGTGACACCTTGTGCAATTATCAGATTGTGCTTTCTAATACATGCTTTTGTCATAACATTCTCCTTAAAAAAAAAAAAAAAAAAGAAAAGAAAATCAGAAGATCCCACAAAAGGTGGTTTACATGTCTCTCGTGAGATCTGTTGATAACCTTGTCATTCATAACAATCAAACAAAAACATCTCCTCCTAATTTATTTATTTATTTTAATTAGCATCTATTGCACACACTGAACACCTAACCCACCGGAGCCAGCAAACAACACTGCCAAAGGAGCAGTCTCTGTGGACAGCCTGCTCGTAATGCATTTTTTGTGTGTCCTCTAGATGGCACTGTGTAACGATGTTTGACTATCTGCTGTGCCTGAGAGGTGAGATGAGGACATGTCAGAAGCAACGGCTTAATCCAGAGAAAACATCTTCTCATGTAATAAGGCCACATCTTGGGCTACTTCACCTATAATGAGAAACTGGTCTTATCTGAATGAAATTATCACCGTGTTAAGAAAAAAAAAAAAAAGATGTTTGCTGTGCATACATTAAATATTCATACAGCCGTAGCTGCTCTCAGTAACTGAAGAAAAAAAAGACATTGCTAAGACTCTTCAGTGGAGAGGCCTCTCACCAGTGATTTAAAAACTATTCCTATATTTCGTTGGGTTAGTTTGTGTGGGATTTCCTCTGTGTAGCATTTTAGCTTTGATTTTAATTACCTACATATTTACATATTTATCCTTCTTGTTACAGTTCTGCGTAATCACCCATGTGTGAAGTTACATTTGCATTTATTTTTCTATGCCCCCATTTCTATTTCTATTTCTTTTTTTTTCTTTCAGCCTCTACTCAGTGTTAGCTACAGAAAGTAGAGTTTGGCAGTTATGGTGTGAAAATCAGTAATCTGTACAAGTTATTTCATAATTCTTGTCAGCAGATATTTTCCCCCTCCATCACCCTCTTTAGGTTATGGCTGCTGAACCACTTCTTTTGAGTGCGTGGAACCCTAATCCAAATGAGTAATTAGATCTAACGAGTGTTGAGGGATACACATCTTACGCTCTACAAGACTGCCTAGATGAGTCACTGATTCAGCATGAAACCGATTGGACCGCATGTGTTTGAAACCAAAGTGACTCATTCCTGATCCATTTATACAAAACCCACAGATAGACTGACAGAGACTGCTGATGCATTTTTAAATTAGTTTAACTGATTGTGTCTGTGTGTATGTGTAAGGGAGACATAACTCTGACAAATCATTTGCTAAGGATGTTTGAATGGAATTTAAAGTGTTAACTGTATTTGGTGCTTACTTTCAAGCAGTGCTCTGAACTCTAGAGCTGCTTAAGAGTTGATTGTATAACATGAAGAAGTGGGGTTTCTTTGTGGCGTAACACTGAATGCATAACAGTGAGTTTGCTCTGAGAACAATATGCTCAGCAATAATATGACTGTGCTTTTATTTAAATTTTTGCCTCACAAATTGGCATGTAAAATAAAAAAAAACAAAAAACAAAAGACTTTTGAATGGAAATAGATTATGGCCAAGTGGTTAGCGCTTCCTATCCAACTAGTAATGCACATTACTATGGCAACTGCGGAACACAGTTTAAAATTATTGACAAGAAGCCAGAACACCACATGAATTTCCTCACATATTAAAGTTGTGCCAGGCCATCTAAATATACACAGTTGTTGTTGTTGTTGTTGTTTTCCCTGCTGTGTTAAATCTGTTTTAAAACCAAGGCTCTACAGCTGTCTGATCAGCTTGTAGGTCTTTTACAGTCATGGAGTCACATTCTTATCTCATTTTACATGAGACAAACACAGATATGAGATTAAATGCTGTATTTGCAACTTATGTCAAATGGGTAATTAAGAATATGATTAAAAGATTAAAATGTTACAAAACAGTGTAATGCCATGTTTTGTTTCTTTCTCAGACAAGCGCAAAGTGGGTATTACACAAGACAAGTTACACAACTTTGAGCATTAATTTTTTCCCCCCTTTTTGTTAATCTGATTCATTTGAGCCATCACTCTACTGCAGCTGTACTGTAACTAGTCAAAGAGTGAGGGAGAGAGAGAGAGTTTTACCATACAGACAAGTATATATATATATATATATATATATATATATATATATATATATGTGTGTGTGTGTGTGTGTGTGTGTGTGTGTGAGCGCGCGTGTGTGTGTGTGAGCAAATCTGGCATTTAAATTGCAAATCAGTTCGTCAGTCTGTCAGTCAGTTGGTCAGTCAGTCAGTCAAGCATTGCCAGAAAGAGTTCCCTCTGCTCTTTTTATTACAGTCAATCAAAATCATTATGTTTACATAACATCAATTCCGTCTACTCTGCCAAACTCTATGCATAATAATTACTGAAACTCAGCAACAGAGAGAGAGAGAGACAGAGAGAGAGAACGTTAAATAGGCCTATTAGAGTTACACAAGAGTTACTGTTACAGAAAGTGTGTGTGTGTGGTGGTTGTGGGGGGGAGGGGGGGGGGGGGTACATCAGCATACAGTGTATTTATAAGAAGACAGGTTTCAAATGCAACTCTAAATTTAAACCATTAGATGTAAGAGTTCTTTAGAAAATGACTGAAAAGAACCACTCTAAAAATTGCACTCGGACAGACTGCATATCACATGATTACGTTTAAACAGTGGTCTCCATTCCAGCAAAAATGTACAGTGCGACAGTCTAACGTTCACATGACTGCTTCTGTTCACCAAAAGTGGTCAGTGGGCAGGACTGTCAACAGAAAGATTACATGCCAAGAAGTGAAGAACAGAGTAGAATATACATAGTGAAGCAGTTTTAAGTGCTATTTCACAAGCCAAATGAATATTTGAATATTCACATATCCTAGTTAATATTATAATAACAATTAACTTAACGTTATGCCACTCAGAGACCAACCGTAAATGCGTTTTTCAAATTAACTTATTTTCCGCTCAGTACGCCCACACCCAAGACCACTGTATTACTCCTACAATCCTTTACTCTCCCACAATCCTTGTTGTGCCAATGATGTCATTATATTTTAACCGTGGAAGGGAGGAGATCCAAATTATTTCAACGGTTGCACCTCCCCTTGAACCAATAGAGATCCGGCGCAAATATCAAGCAGTCTATCCGAGAAATGTGGGAGGGACTAACGTTTGTCAGTTCGTTCCTCTGCTATCTATTTACTTGAACATACTGCAGCAAGGTTTGAAGAGGCAAAACGAAGAAATTACGGAAAACAATTTTGACACATAACCCTCGGAAGAGGTAAGACTTATTTATGCAACGGTTAACTGTGTTCTGTTTTAATCATTCTATGTCTTTTCTAGCTTCTGACGTGTAGAACAAGTACAAGCTCCATGGCTAGCACTTTGC
Source organism: Chanos chanos (assembly GCF_902362185.1). NCBI lineage: Eukaryota > Metazoa > Chordata > Actinopteri > Gonorynchiformes > Chanidae > Chanos > Chanos chanos. The sequence continues at coordinate 12,697,406 of NC_044503.1, read as the reverse complement.
CAGAAGGAAAAAGTAGGTGGTGGCGGCTCGTGAACAGCGTCTAATTTATAGATAAACAAACTTGACATGTTTTTGCGAAGATGTTTTCGGGGTCCTTCAGAATATTTAAGGTTTAGGATGTATTGGACAACGTAACCGAACATCGCCGAAAGTTATAGCATATTTTCTTTGTGGGGACCACCACCTGTTTTCTTGGGTAGACGCCGTTCTCCCATTCGTGGTTAAAAGACAAGCCAGTTAGGAAGGGAGAGGCTGTAGGGCGAACAGTTTCAGTAGACGACACCCTGTACAGGATCAGCACATATCTCTCCTTATTTTAACCTGATTTCGTGTATCTGGTCACTCCGCCCATTCAAGAGAAATAGCAAAATAATATCCTGTGATCTTGTAACATTTTTGGATTTGAAGCAGACGAGCGTCATGTTAAAACTTTTCAAGCGTTGATGTGTGTAGAGATAGCAACAGTGTAACTTTCAGCTTGCATTTTCAGGATTTTATTCCGTCACTCTTGATGTTAGCGCCCACTAATATTTCATCATCTTTAGGGGTTAAGCATGCCTCAGTTTTGAAATATGACGGACCGAGTTTAAAGAGATTGGTGTCTTTTGTGTAGTTAAGGCTACTCATGAAGAAGCTATTTTAAACGACGACAGCAAAAAGTTAATTAGTGACGCGGTAACCTGTTTGACTGGATGGAAAGGGCTATTTGCATTTGAGCTTAAAAAATGTCTCCAACAACATCTTGGAATGCAACACTCCAAAACTTGATTTAACCCTTCCTGTGTCTTGCTCCTAGAGGAAGTTAGCTTTGATATAGGCCTTATACAGTATGTGTCTGGGGACAAAAACAAAATAGTCTACATGAATGACATGTAGGCTAAAATTACCACACCCTTAAGTCTTCCCTAACAATTTACGACGTGACCTGAAACTTTTATGCACCACGGTTTGATTCGGCATCACGCAGTGAGATTGAACTGCTTTTGATTTTGTACAAACTGTTTGATCGCTTTGCTTTTCTAGTCAACGTTTTAGACCAAGGCCTCACTGTCACAAGGTTAAAACAGTAGACAGAATTGGTTTCATTTTTTCCCCCCCACCACTTAACTGAACTACTTCCACAAAATATATGGGGTCTATGAAGAGTGGATTAATGAATAAAAAATACAGCACTTTTCTTGGTGTGTGGTTTTTCTTTAATCTTCATAGTGTGACTTGTATATCACCTCGGATCAGAACAAAGATTAAATTCCAATCTCTGAACCTGCTGTGTTAAGCAGCAAGCTGCTGACTGGGCCATTCAGAGATGAGGTCCTATGTGGTGAACACTTTTGGAGAAAGTCATTATGCAACAGCTCCTCTGTTTGTGAGACTGCGTAGAGTATGCCACTGGGTTTGCATGCCAAGATGTCAGATACAGTGGTGTTGAGCTATGTCAGCAGAAACAACAGGTGCCTGAACAAAGCACCAGATGCATTTTGAAAAGTGAGTTTGATCTTGAAATCAATATTTTACAGTGGCTCACGGACATAGTTGCTCATCTCCAACCAAATGACTTCAGGTGCTTTAAGTAAAAACGCCCATATGAGAGTATTGATTTAGAGAAAAGAGAATGGCTCTATTGTCCCATTTTCTTTCTTATATATGGTGATCAAACATATATAAAAGCTGATTCCTTGCTTTCATTCTGTTTTAACCTGTGGCTATCAGTCTGTTGTGTTAGGTCTGTTCTGAGTCTCTGTTTTTTTTCAAGAGGTCATCTGAATACATTCTTTTATGCGCCAATGAAGCTTTAGCACAGATACCCTAAGTTAAAGGTTATTCAGAGGCCCAGTGTGCCAGTGCAGACCTCCAGTGTAAGGACATCTGACACACACTCTAAAGCTGTGTTTTAATCGAATGCGACATGAAATTTTCAAGCGGTGTGAATGCATGAAAAGTTAATGGCAGGAGGCGAATGGGCGGAGTTAATCGCGGTGAAACAGTGAGTGGCGCGAAGTGGGCGAAATGAGCGTTCGCTTGAGTTAAAAAATGTTCAACTTGAGCGAAAATTTCACCTGCCGATAGCCAGTCACCTTCGAGTAGGGTTAGAAGCCACGCCCCCTTCACAGAAATCTCACAAATCAAGATGGAAGACAAGCTAATCATATGTAATCTGTCTGGTGTGATCAGAAAGGCTTGCTGTGACGTAACACGAAATTTGGTTGTTCACTTTTCAGGCAAGCGATCAAACCAACGCAAGGAAAGTGAAGCAAAATTTTGCGTTGCGTTTGGTTTGGTTTGGTTAAAACGCACCTTAATGGTCACCAGCTCAGATATAGATATTTAAAAGGTCAGTTTGAAGAATCTGAAGTAGTTTGGAGAATAAGCGTTTAAAAATATCTGATAGTCATATTTTGGTAAGGCACATGCTGTCCCAAGACTTTGTCATGTCAGGTGTTGAGTATGGGGACACAGGACTCTGTGTCCATGTAAAGAGAAGCTCGGCTGTGTGCAGCCCAAATAGAGTGTGCTGCCATTTATTGTCAGCATTGATCTAAACAGTCATATTTATGAATGTCAGAAAGTGAGAGGAGAACAGATTGATTAAAATGTTTTGTATTTTCTGCATGCTTTAAGTGTGTTCTCATCACCTGGGAGAGACGACACTCATGTTTGTGCTAAAGGAAATGACTTTTTCTTCTGTAATCTGTGTGTCAGCCCTTCTCACTCCCCTTGTTAATTAAAGTTTAAGTATGTAGCTCAAATTTTTTTGATGCGAACTAATAGTCATTAGCGATGAACAAGGTCAGAGGGGTTATTAGATGCGTTGCGCTCATTTCTGGAACTTCCACACGGCAGTCGTACTAGTTACTGGAAACTTAGCTCCTTTCTTTGGTCATTATTTCCCATTAATTTCAGATAAATGTCACCAGCTAATGATGTGTGACAGTGTAATGTTTTACTGAATGTTCCTTTTTCTCATAGTGTCTGGATTTTTTTTTTCTTTCTTTCTCATATCTCTTTGACATCTCTCTGAGGACTCATTCTTTGTAATTGTATTGGAATGCACACAATTTCTGATGTCATTTTCAGCATTACAGGAACTGTTTGGATTTTTCTGCCTCCTTTTCCCCATTCTTTTAGTACTCGCTTTCTTATTGAACATCACATCATTTATCCTAAACAACAACAAAAAAAAGGAAGAACCCAAAAAGTTGTCATCAGTGAAAACAAGTTGAAAGACATTAGGCGAGAGAACTGTCTCAAGCATAAGGTCTCTTTTGTTAATGTTTGGATTTTGCTCTCTCTGATGAAATGTCTCCTATCATTGGTGCCCACCCCTGTGCACACTGAACTCTTCATTTGCACGGACAGGCAGTGTCAGGACAGAGCGTCGCCTCCAGGCTACGTTCCATTAACTCTCTGATGGTGACTTCATAGTGTGTGTGAGAGAGAGGACGATATGTGCAAAAAGGAAGAGTGTTTAATTAGGCCACTCTCTCTCTCTCTCTCCCTCTCCTTTTCTCTCTAAGAACTAGCCGTGAAAATGAAGTAGGTCAAGCACTGCCAGTTTTTGGATGGGTGGGACTCATTTATCTTGTCCTCTGCTCCCTCTGTTCTAATGTTGACAGAAAAACAATTGCCGCATACGACAGGGCCCTCTAATATTTGTTTGTAGCACAAATAGGGACATACAGATACATTTCCAATTTGAAGTCATTTGTTCTAGAGAACTACAGTGATGAACTGATCAAAAACTTCTCAATTTAAAATGTAATTACTGTTTTGTGATGCACTCCTCAGATCTGTTGAGAATGTCTCACTTTTTCTCTCTGTCTCCTTGTTCTTGTTTGTACATGTGTCCATTAAAACATAGCCTACACTAGAAACTGCATGCAGGGCTAACTGGTTGCTTTAGAAACATAGCCCTTCTCAACACACACGTGTGCACACTCTCCCAAGGGGTCTCCCCATGACTTATTTACTCATATATTTATTTGAAGCCATGGAATATTAATCAAAGTGTTCTATTTACTTTCATTTGAGTTTCTCCTGATCTGTGAGTTGAGCTTCTAGGCTTCCTCTCTCTGCCTGTGACGGGAAATCCAAAATCAAGGAAAACTCTGGAGGCGTTAAATCCTACTTTCATTTTTTTCTCCTCTCCATTTCAAACTCGCAGCGTGAAGAATCAGAAACCAGGGAATCTCAGTGGCACTGTCCTCTTTTAGCACTCTTGCTGTATTTTCAGTGGCTTGGTCAATTTTGAGAATTATGTCCACAGTAGCATTCTCAATGCATAGTTTGGATAAGTCAGGTTCATTAAAACTTGCTCCACATAATGTTACATCTTTGGACTGACCAAAGAAATGTAATGCCGGAGATTCCTACTGTCAGATTATGAACTCTCTCACCTTTGCATTTTTTTTTTACCCCCCAGACAGCATTCCTTTCAACATTCCATACTTTGTGTCAATTCTCACCTGTCTTCCCTGCGTTTGCTCTCTGGGTGTTTGTTCGACTCGAACTGTATTGATTCATGCACTTGTGACTAAGTGGAAGATAACTTAGTGATGTATTTCTTAATGTCCAAATATGATACCATGCTACTGTCCCTGAGGTCATGTGCATGGGACTATTATATGGGCTTGGGCTTTATATTTTTAATGCATTTATTATTTATATATAATGTCTTACCATCTTTTGTACAGTCGACAAAAGATGGTAAGACATTTTGTGAGAGATAATGATAATGATAAATTTTAATTATTTCTATGTGGGTTTTTTTTTTACATTTTTACTAAAAATGCCATGTCTAAAATTGTTCACACCTCTTGAAATTGTTTCAAATTTATCGGAAAATGCAAGCTTCTATACCTTTCCAAATGGTCCTGGTAATTTCTACCATGTATAACACACAGAAATAGATCAAATTTATCATTAACTTCTTTGACACAATGCCTTACCGTCTTTTGTCACTTGTTTGTAATATCCAGCCAGATGAAACCTATCAGTCAAATGAAAAGTCACTAAATCCAAATTTGGCATGAATATGACTAATTTTGGGCTTTAACTGTGTGTATGTATGTGTGTGTGTGTGTGTGTGTGTGTGTGTATATATATATATATATATATATGTATATGTATGAGAGAGAGGGCTAAGCGGCCAGTAGTTATCTAAAAGCACTAGTAATTTTACAGCTGTATGATGAATATTGAATCCATATGTGCATTTTTGTTTTCTTTTATTCTATGTAGTTTGTGTACGATGGAGGGGATGGTGGTGATTCACTTTTTACTGAAATACCATACTGATAGTGACTGTGTGTTAATGGCCCATTATTAGTATTCAGGGATATTACTGCCAAAACTCTCTCCTTCCTATGTCCTATGCGTTATTTCATTATTTCTATGAGTTATTTAATATAACAGCACATTTTAACAGCACTTGGAAAAAGTCACAGAAGGGAAAAATGTCTGATTTTAGATGGTGTATGTATGGTAGGGACATGTTGGCCGGTGAGCTAGAAACAGAGGAATAAATTTTACCTTTAAACCTGACACACATACTTTTGCTTACACGTAGCCTAATGGTATATCTGACATGCTCTTTATTTTTCCCAATAATTAAAACGTTTGTGACCGTGATACAGTATGTTATGATTTGAGAATTAGGTCTAGTGGACCGATACATTTCTATATGATATTGAAGCTTGATTGTTTGGACTTTTTTCCATCTGATATCTCATAGATATTACCATATGTTGTTGTTTTTTTTTATTTGCCTGCTGTTATTATCAGCACCATATCATTATAATCTGACACAAACTGCCTGTAGTTGCATTTGTGTGAGCCAGGTAGCACAGAAACTATGCCGCAACGGCGTAAGCGGATCATATGCCGGGCAGGTAAAAGAACACATCCATGTGTTCTTATTTCTAAAAATTAAAAACCAAATGACCAATGAAAATGCAGGACATTATCTCACTATGTGGGATGCAGTATAGGCTGTATTCGAGTAGTAGGTATACAGCCGGCCTGCCGTATCCAGGGGGGATTGGTGCCAGGACTTTCCAGGATACCAAAATCCACGGATGCTCAAGTCCCTTATATAAAGTAGCGTAGTATTTGCATATAACCTACACACTAGGCTTGGGCGGTATCTATTTTTTTCATATACGATATATGACTGTATTTGTGTTATTAAAAAAAAAAAGGCTGCTGGTGATAGAAGTCGTAGTATGTACTACATTGTCTAGCCTAATATGCAATTAGCCTACTTGGACAGGTCTTAAATACTTATGACACATAGAATAATGAATAGATAGGAAAGCGCCCTTCTTCCATAGATTCAGCATACCTTGCTGGGAGACCCAGTGAGACTGCTGCGGTGGATACCGATCAGTGGGCTGAACAGAGATGATGTGCAGGTGGTGGTGGCAGACTGGCAATTGAATAAAATCATGTGGCTAATAAACTGGTTTTGTAGTTGGAGGAAGTCATCTGATAAAGTTGTATTTGGCAATATTTTTATTATTCCATATCTAGTCATATTTAGTTGATAAGCTCTGAGAGATTTGAGCGAAACTGTATTAGCTATCATGCACTGTTAACCCACAAATCGTCGGAGCGTAAACGGGGTCACCAGCGTGAAAGTTGAGCGTTAGGGAAACAACTCCTCCGAGACAACTCCTTTTTGCAGAGTTAGAAAGATCACCCTTCATTTATTTCAACACCACTCCACATCCTCATTGTCACAGAACACACAACATAATAACCCCCTAGAGTATATTGGAAATGCAGTTAACCAATCCACTAACAGTAGCGTGAATGTAAATACACAAAATCATGGGTAAGGTCGCCGTGACTTATCTTAAATACCAGTCCTGTGTGCAAGTGGTCACCACAGATCATTTTTCTATTGGCTATTCCCTTTTATAATAAATTCATTTCATTTTATATTTTTACAAAAATAGCGAATGGTACCCACAACTTCGTCCCGATTGGCTGGCTCACCTTTATCATTAGGATAAAACCCAGAATACTCCCAAACAGGGGCAGAAACATTTTTCTTTTTTACTAGCCCTATGTTATCTCCACCAGTCGCAGTCGCCATCTTTGTTACCAGTAGACTGGCTTCTGGTGGCACCTACCTTACCTCACCTCAATACAGCATCTCCGTATCAGGATATAGAAAAAGAAAAGCGTCTGTATTTTTGACGGTATTGAAATTCATACCTTCGGTATTTCTAAACACTCCGATATACCGTAATACCTTGATACTGCCCAACCCTACTACGCACATCCTCCCATATACTTTAAATCATTTCTCGATTACTTATAATACCTAATACAATGTAAATACTATGGAAGTAGTTGTTATACTGTATTGTTTTGGGAATAATGACAAGAAAAAAAAGTCTGACATGTTCAGATGCAACCATCGTAGGCCTAACTACATAGTACACATCAGCAACAATGTAACATTTTCTTTCTTTGAACACTTAAAGATTGCTTTTGTTTAATGACCTGAACGAGAAATACATAGAATAAAGCAGAGTATTTAAAATACAAGTCCATATAGAAAATATAATTATAAACAAAGAAAATATACCTTTTTAAAAACACAAGTAGTGAACGAACGAGACGCGAGGCGAACAATGCTCAAACAACACGTGCTGGGGAGAGACTGAGGATCTGTGAAATGAGGGGAGGCTACAGCAGGGTATGCCTACACATCACTTCATTCACATAGATTCAGCATAGTGCTTGGCGCGTGGCAAATTCAAGCTTTGCTCTTTGGAAATTTCTGTGGGTTTTTTTTTTTGTTTTTTTTCCCCCCAAATGTTTTTGATCTGCTGTTGGTTAAATCAGCGGATGCAGAACCTGTGGATAAGGAGAGCCGACTGTACCCGTAAATCCTTATAGGATAAATTAGAAATTAAACATTACTACGATATTACAAAATACACTGCTAAAAAAAAAATCAAATCATAAATAATGGCCTATCTCTAATAATGGCCACTATTTGTGAAATTACAGTAGACACTGTCAGTGACCCTAAGTCGTTCGCAATGTTAGAGGACTCATCTGTGATATCGCTCAGAAGCATAAAATGTCGAGACAAGAAGGCTAATGTAATTTTGCCATTCTTTAACTGGAAAAAGTTAAGGGCACCCAGGAATATGTTGCAGCCCATTCTTTACTAAAAGAACATTTTCCTTTTTTAGTGGCCATGATGTGACCTGGTAGCTTTTACCTTCATATCTGCAAAGTTTGTGTAAGTTTGGTTTTTGTGACGTAGCCGAAGAGTTCGCTGGCCCCACATCTGCACAGTTTGATTGACAGCCGTCACAGCCCCTCGATGACTGCCCTCACTGCTGTCTTTTCAGCGACTGGATGAAAGCCAGGCTTTTAGAAAAGCTTGGCTATATTGCATTTGTGTGAGCCAGGTAGCACAGAAACTATGCCGCAACGGCATAAGTGGATCGTATGCCAGGCGGGTAAAAGAACACATCCATGTGTTCTTATTTCTGACTATTAAAAACCAAATGACCAATGAAAATGCAGGACATTATCTCACTATGTGGGATGCAGGACAAAGGGTCAAAATGCTGTGCAGTGGCCTACAATGCAAAGCGGGATGCCTGGTTACCCTACCTCAATACAGCCTCTCCATTTCAGTTTAATAGAAAGAGGAGCATCTGGATTTTTGACAGTGTTGAAAATCATACACTTGGGATTTCTGAATACCCTGGTATACTGTAATACCTTGATACCGCCCAGTGCTAATACATATATATACACACACACGTACACACGGTGTGTATCTTACCCACTTACTAAACAGACATTCTTGGCATCATCTCAAAAACAAAGCCTTTCAGACTAACCAAAATGAAACATCTCACACATGCACCCACCAGAGGAAAGTTTTCCTAGAGTGCATGACTGTGTCTGTTTATCTGATTTATCACCTAAAGGGACCACGCCTCCACTTTGATCCTAATACTTACTCCCTATGGTGTCAGTAGAATGAATTTATAGCCTGAATCTTACACACAACCTTTTCACCAAGATTATGAATTATGTTGAAAATAATGGTCTTCTGACAAAATGGTAGACCCAGGGCATAGAGTAGCTAAATAAACACAGTAAAATATAGACTAGTAGAACCATGTGAAACATGCTTCAGAACAACTGGAAATGTCCCGGTTTAAAATATATAAATGATAAAATAAGGTATTGTTTACATCAGCTGATGCTATGCACTTTATTGTGTCATGTGTTTTTGAGATTGTAGCTAGTAACTAGTCGTTGGCCATTTTGGGTGCACGTGTTGTGCTGAAGGTTGTTTTCTTAACATTTATTCAGCCTTAAGAAAAAGCTGCTATATATGACATGCTATCTTACAGTGCTACGGTTTTAATTAAGATAAAATGAGTCAAGACATTTCACTAGCTAACAATGAGTATATCTTGATGGAAGCTTGAAGTTGTTGGATATAGCTGAGCTGTGTAGGCTTGATTTAAGAGTAAGTATTGACTTTTTGTGCATAGCGTGACTGTAAATGGGTTATATTTAGAAAGTAAATGGAAAGAGAGGTGTTTAGGCTTTGTGTTAAGGTAATGGATAATTCTGCTGTACAAACACCTGAGGGCAAGGTGAGCTAGCCTTATAGAGTGTCTCTCTCTCTCTCTCTTTATCACTCAAAAACAAAATAGAAAATTAGGGCACAGAAAGACAAAATCAGTACAGGCCTCAGGCAACACAGCAGTTGGCTTGTGTGAACTTTGTTCTGTTTATGTACAGTATACAGAGTATAAAGAAAGCTGTGTGTGTGTGTGTGTCTCTCTCTCTCTGTCTCTCACACAAACACACATGCTCACTTTGAAACTGGTTCTAATCTAACATGCAGAGTTGTACCTTTATCCCTCACGTAACTCCATGAGTTACATAATTCTTCTCAGCCAGGGGGCCCTGTGAATTAAAACAAATGACCCTCCTTTTCATGTGTGTGTGTGTGTGTGTGAGAGAGAGAGAGAGAGAGCTAGTATTGGCATGTTCCCACATAATTAGTTTTGCGCTCCGACTAGTCCTAGTGGTTATTGTGTTGAGGGGGGCTGACTGCTGCGTGGGATCCCTGGGTGGCCCAGAGTGAGTCAAAACCACAGAGACATTCCTTTGAGAGCCCCCCCCCCCCTCCAACCCAGCCAGAATGGAAACCTAGGAATGCATGTGGACCAGATTAACATTACAGATTAGGTTTGCTATCGAAAGAAAGAATTATGTCTGATCTATTAGCAGGGAAAAGAATGTCCTGTTTAATCCAACAGGAAGACGTGGGCTATGGCCTTTGGCACGTACTATAACTATAATTCAGCCTTTTCGTTGAACAGAGAATGTGCAACACGCACTTGGTTGGTCATTCTAGTTAAAGATTTGCAAAGATCTTTTCTGTAAAGTAGGTTACTTCTTCATTTAAGAAGTATTTAAATTGTTGTCTTGAAAATGGAGCAGCACAGAACACAGGAAGTCAGCAATATTAAAATGTAGGTTGACTACATGGCTTGCTGTTAAATTGAATGGAATTCCACTAATAACATTTATATCTAAAGTAATTAATGGCTTTTGAGCTTGGCTGCTTATCCTGATTAGATACCACGGCTCCAAAATAGGATACAGTAGAACTGCATGAAATAGTATATTTCTTCTCGCATAGAGAAGAGCATAGTGTGATTAGCATTCATATGAAGGCAGTGTAGCATCATGTCAAATATCTGTTTGAATGATTCATATAATTTTTCAGTGCTTTTCCAATTCTTGGTGATGACAAATGCATTGTAAAAGGGGATTTATAATTTATGGAAGGATAGGGATCTGAAGCACTCATTCTGAAACTTTTTTAAGATCACACATTCAGCCAGCTTCTGACTTACCGAATAATAAAGATTTTATGTAAAAATCCTCGAAAAATGATGATGGGCTCTATTGGGTTTGAGTGTGTGGATCTGTTTCTGACCTAACGTGTCTAAGGCCATACCTCAGTATGTAGATGATTTGGACCCATACACTCCATACACTGCTCAGCACATATTTAGATTCAAAGACAGCTGCACCACTCTTTCATTTATTTTATTGCTTTTAATACGTGGTTTCTTTATGATACCCATGACCTTGAAGGGGAAGGAGGGGAGGGGTGTGGACACATGAGCTTGTTTTATTCCTGTGGTGGTTGTAATGATTATGATGTGTTTTTGCAAGTGTTGTCTGTAAAGTATTGCACTGATGCCAGTGCTAACCACTGTTCTTTTCAGTATCTCTATCACCAGGTGTTCCTTTAGCTTAATAAACCATCACATTTCATTCAATGTTTATTAAAGTTTTGGAGGTGAAACGATTTTGAGTTCAGTTTAAACAGTACACTCAGTTTCATGTTTCACTGTACAGGTTTTTGGTATCTAAACTGTTCTCTACAGGTTTGTTCTGAGGGCATGTACTATTCCGTGATACCAACCCCCAAGCCTTAGAGTTTTGAGTTTGCCTGTAAAATGAATGTTTGTTTTCCCTTGTGTGTCTCACATCTTTGTGAGATTCCCACACTGTACCCTCCTGGTGCTTTAGGAGCTTCTCTTGAAGTTTGATCTCATGCACATTTTGAGATAGATTAAACAAGTGGGGTGCTAAAGTAAGCCCACATGCTCATCTTTTAAAGGCTGAAAAGATGAAATGTGTTTAAGTATAAGAGTTCACTGAACATCTGAAGCCACAAGAGAAATTAAGGCATTTTTTGAAAATCACTATTTCCAGAAGCAAGTTGGGAAAGATTTTTCAACGTGCTAAAATTTGCTGATTGTGGCCATTTTTAAATGGCATATAAGCTGTTGTCATTGGCATAGTGAATTAGGCCTGGCCGGTATGGCCTATAAATAATAGCGTGATATTTTTAAGTTACATTGCGATACACGGTATATATCTTGATATTTTGAAATCTCCTCTAAAATACTTCATAAATGCTTGATTCATCCTTTTGATTCATGCAATCACACTAGTATGATGATTCTAGTAATCCCTGCAACACAGACCATGACTGTATTAAAACATTCTTATTTATATATGTTAGTGGTTTCTTTTGGAACGATTGTAAACTTGCATGCAAAAAGGGGCAAATCACAACCAAGTTCAATTTAACAAAACAGTATTTATTCAACATCTTCCTTGCAATACTCAAACCACTGCCAGACGATCTGTTTCTTTTTGAATCCAATTCGCCCACCTCCGTTTTCTATTACAGTTTCCGGACTCAACACATATAAACTCGCTTTGGCGCTTCACTTCTTTCACTCTCTCCAGGCTCTTTCCCTGTTCCCTCCAGATACAAAGACACACGTCTCACCTATATATGTCACACACACTCGCCCAGGAGAGTGGTCTGGATGGGCGGGCGAGTGTGCGTGATGTATTTATGTGTTTTTTTTTTCTTTTTGTTTCTGTGAGAGGGAGAGAACGAGAGAAGCGAAATGCCAAAGCGAGCCTCATGCTGGCAGCTTAAAAATTACTTGTCAATTTGTACTCGATGTTCGCAATATAGTGATTTACTACATCGCACGTAGAAGAAGCCGTGATACATCTAGTAGGCTATATTCGAAATTTCACCCACCCCTATGGTGAATCATGTATGGTCTATGTCCATTTCCACTTGTTTGAATCTTTACGGTGATTGTCCCAATTTTCGCTATGAGAAAGGTGTTATTTTGTCATTGGTTGCTATTTACCATGCTTTCTAAGCAGTGAGAGATCTATATTGGAGGCAACTGTTTTTCTTTGTTTATTTGGTTGGGTTCTTTTGTTTGTTTGTTTGTTTGTTTTTTTGAGAAATATCACGGTTGAAACATTTTGATATCATAATGTCATATAAACAGCTGACTGGCCTGTCACTATCCCAGACACTAGCCTGGGACTGTGCAATAACCTTGATTTTGTGTGTAGACCAAAAAAAAAAAAAAACAACACAAAAACTTTTGCTATGGTTCACGTATGTTCTGTTCTCAACACACCAGTTTCATGTTTTCTGTTTATATATAGGCTATCACAGTATGAATGGACTATATTTTAATTTTTGTTTTTATTTTTATTTTCTTCCTGACCTTATTCCTTGTGGTTTCTCTGTGATGAAGTTCTGGTTTTAAATTGCAATGAAATGGAACCAGCAGTGATAAAACACAGCAAATGGTGCAGCTGTTATTCAAACCATAGAAACACCATATGAGGGTGTGGTTGCATTGTGACAGAAGTGTATTTACTACCATTACATAAAGCAGTGATTTCATCTTTATGTGTTATTTGGCCTTAGTTTTAGCTTTTAAATCTTTATATAAGATCCCCACAATTAACTCTTAACTCTATTTATAATGCTAATATTTCATGTCCCCCCTGAAAGGTGCATGGTGTTAGATACTTAGGCCTTTTCCCTGGATCCCAGCCAAATTAATAGAATTTTCTTTAAATCATCCAAACTTCCCTGAGTAGAATATGGGCAGTAACCTGTGTCAAGATGGTATGTGGAAAATTCTCATGGTTCAGCCACTCAGTCGGTTAGAAACATTAGCATTCACCTAACTGGAAGACAGACATGATGAAATTGTCGCTTATCTCAAAACATGTTGGTGGTGCAAGGCTAGAGAAAGGACTTAGAACTTTGCCCTTCCTTACCCATCAGCACGGTCCTCCTCCACGGGAGCCCAGCAAACAGCAGTTGTGAGCTAACCATTCATCCACCAAGCTCTGCTACAGTCACAACATGTGATTTGTCCTGCCTTGCCCTCTGAACACTCACTGTTTCATAACAGACCGTAACAAACCTGGTGGGGGGAAGGGGGACTTTCAGTGCTTGAATGGGAGTAATGAGATGTCTTTTATATGTAATGTTTAGTCTGGGCTGCTAGTTGGCGTTTTGTCTGCACTGATTGTGGGCAGGAGTTGGAAAACTGCTGCACTGCAGTCCTTCAGAACTCTCTTAAGTACTATTTTTCTATTAAACCCCACCCACCCACCCCCCCCCCTTTTTTTTTTTTTTTTTTTTTCTTAAATCTCCTCTCTCCATGAATGCCAGTATGGCAGTCAAGCTCTTCCTATGGCTGCAAAAAAATGCCATGGTCGGTGATAAGAAGCAAGACTCTTGATTGAATTTTCTCAAGTGCCTCAACTACTAAATCAGCAGCTGCTCTCTGATCTACTGGCTGGCTGCTCGCTAAATTCATTTAGCCCAGCATCTAAACTGAGAACAATGGCACTATGCCATTGGTCTAGGGCTCTATGATTTCTGTGTTGTAGAGAAAGCTGGCTGAATCTTATGAATCTCTGAACTTAGTCATCAACAGAGCATCCAGTTGTCATAAACAGCATGACAGTTTGGATATACAAACGAGTGTTGTTGACATTAGTAAACGTTGTCTGTAAAGCACATAATACTTAACCAGGCCGTGTGATGTTGAAGAGTACACAGAAACACATGCATAAACTGAGCAGGTGGTTCAATACATCTCAGATCACTTGCTACATACCTTTTTGTTTAGTATGTACTGTATGCTTGTGTGTTAATACCTTCATACGCTGAATACTTCAAAGGGGAAATACAGCCATTTTGGCATACAGACCGATAGTAACACTTACTTGAGCATTTGATCTCCTACTTGGATTTTTTATTGTGTTTTCATCAAAAGTGGAAAAACTCAGATACACTGAAAATATGTAATTTACTGGAACTTTAATGGTGGTGTTTTTGTATTTCGCTCTCCGAACTGACGTGCTTTTTTTGTAATTGTTTACAAAACGAAAACCTGTTTCCAGCTAGCATAAGGTCTCAAATGTGGAGTGTTTGGCAATAGCACTATTCAGGATATATGAAGCAAGTGAAAAGTCAAGAGTCACTCAGTGATGCACGTATTGGATTATAAATTTAAACATCAACTAGTTTGGAGATATTATTCTACCAAAATAAAGTATTAGAAAATTATATACAATTCCAATTTAAGTACATAAAATGTATTTCACAGAATTATAATTACCCAATCAGGTTTTAAGACCATGTTGATCAGAAATTTGTGAATTTAGGGTTTCAAGTGTATGTAGTTCTACAGAAGTTTGTAAGTTTGTTCTGGTTAAATCCAGTTTGGTAGTTTTTGCAGGTGAAGGTGTTCGCACACCAAGCCTGTAGGGCCCCATTTAAGTTCCTTGATGAGCTGTATGGGTCATTAATTCAGTGAAGGGGAGAGATTAGCAAAAAATTGATGGGTTCCCTACTTCTCATTAAATAAATACTTATAGCTCATTAAATAGTTCTAATTTGCCCCAGCAGGTTTGATCAAATTTATGCTCCAGTCAGATTTCCTGGTGTGAAAGATGCATCATACTGCTTAGATCTTCATACCCTCACGAGCTGTCTGGTCATGGCTAGAGTTTTGAATTTGTATTCTCTAGGGGATGCCTCATATGTCTCTCAGTTATCTGAGTCTAATCAAACAATTTAAAGCAGGAAAGCATAGTCGACTGAAGTACATCAGCCAGGTCTGCACCTTAAGGTGTACAACCGAAGGTCATTTTAAAAGAGTGTGGTGATAGGAAACCAGGATTAAAAAAGAAAAAAAAAAAAAAAAAAGGAAACAACTTTCAGTGAACAGCCTGTCATATCATTTCATAGTGTGGGGACCATCTCCTGGGGAAATCTCTTGGCAGTTCCTCCTGCAGCAGCTATCAAATATTAATGGCATGTCCTTCAGCACCTATCCCTCATAGACTCCTGTGAATATGTTCAGCTTACTCTCCTCTCACTGATCTATCACCTGTGCATGCATAGCCCGACACAGAGAGAATGTCAGAAGGGTGGGTTCATGGCCTTGCACGAAGCAACCCCCCCAGTCATTTGACAGGGACTGGTAGCTCTGTGTCTGAGTGCCCAGGTTTGAGCACAAGACAATTCCCAAGCGTTTCTAAACTGACAAATGTCTCTCTCAAATAACTCTTTGCAGCATAAAACTCAGGCTAAAAGAGGTTTGAGGGGATGGGGTAGTAGTCCCTCCTGCTAATTTTGCTTCAGCCACAGGAGTTCAAGCGAAATGAAACCTACTCATTGTGGATATAATGACGTCTGTCATGCTATTATGTTACCTTGGTTTTCTTACCAAGTGGCAATATCTTCATCTAAGGCCATCTTATTTCAGGTTAAGGTATAAGGCCACAGCCAGACTTGAAGACAGCTCTTCCAGTTATTATCACCGTCTTTGATTACAGAGTAATTGAAGAGCTATCAAACCCCTTCAAAAGTCCAGTCTGAAATCTGATTAGATATGTTGTCAAGTTATCATAGATTCATATCATTTGTGATTGAAACATTTCATTTTCTTGTCTCATCTTTTTTTTTTCTTTTTCTTTTTCTTCCTGCTGATTCATGACCATTTCTGACAAGTGCTAGACTTACTAGAGTGATATCCATATTCCCACAGTTAGAACCCACTGTTTTGCTTTGAGGCAAGTTCTGTTTCTTTGAAGGGTGGGGTACAGCGTAGGAGCAGATTTCAGCCCAGGCCTTCTGTTGTTGCTGTGTGGAAACCCTCACAGAAGGACATGCTGCCAAGCACCCCTCCCAGGAACAGGAAGAGAGTTGTTTTGCTTCGCTGGGTGAGCCCAGAATCCTGGTCCCATCCCAATCGCACAGTGCCAGGCAGTCCGTCGTCATGTCAGCGGAAAACAACGGTTGAGCACCAAGGCCAAATAATCAAATAAGTATGATGGACACAGCTTTTGTCAACTTTGCACTGCAAGTATATTGTCTGCACCGACAGGCATGCGTGGATGGCTGGGGGAATTGTTTGCCGATAGTCAGAGGAACACTCCCACACATATGTATCATGTTCTGGAAGGAAAGAAGTGCAGTTACTGTTCCATGGATTTGAGTATACGGCTGCATGTTCGCATACACCCACCTACACATATGCCTCGTGGATGTTAACCAACTCCCCTGTTTAGCGTATAGTGAGAGTGTCGCTGCTATATCTGAAGTCATTTTAATGCTGTGGAGCCCTGCTCTGTGATCTCCTGTGAAGAGAACCATTTTTTATCCTGACAGAATCATTTCTACAGGCAGTCCATATGCTGCCGGCTTGCTGCTCTCCGCTTACCTGCCGACATTTAATCTTCTCATCTCTCCACAGCCCTGGAGCTGCCATGCTACCCAAACCTCCTGAACTTTACTTCAGAAAGTGTGTAGTTTCCAGAATGCTAACAGCTTTAGGGAGGATCCTCTCCTTTTGATCTCAGAGATGTTATCTTAAGTTAGACGAGGAATCATCCTTAAAATAGGTTAAATAGCTTTTACTTTATTTGATATTTCAGTACTAGTTGAAGTTAAATGGTGTATTTTCTTTTTCTGGGACTTATAACCGTTGCTTTTAAAAAGCCTTTATTAGAACAGGAAGGGAGTGTTGTTCACAGGAAGTGAGATCATAGCCTCTGTCTGTGTCGAGATTTAGAGCTCTTTTCCATCACACTGACTCAAACTTGCAAGAGAGGAAAAAGCAGAAGGAACCAGCTTTGGCCCCTGAGATGGAAAATGTAGCGTCTGCATGTCTTTCACATTTAAACCCAATAGAGGAAGTGCCAAGCTTTTCCATCTTATTGATGGAAAAGTGAGGTAAGATGTGATGGTACCAAGAACATAAAATATATGTTTCAGTTAGTGGGGAACTGTTAAACTTATTACACGCACTTCTGTCTTTTTTTAAATATATCATTAATCGTCTTGGTTGTGCATCTCTCACACCATCACTAATAGTTCTGAAAACTCCCAGCACCCAGCAGTAAAAAGGAGCAATGCCTGGGTGATTTTGAATTGAAAAGAACAGCTGTAAAGCAATGTACAATGATGTTGTTTTTTTGTTGTTGAGTCTTTCTTGTCAGAGGCTTTTAAGCTGCTCTTGAAAGTCCCTCAGAATGTGAACATTAAAGTATATTTCAGCTATTCTGATGTGTTATTATAAGGAATATTTGCCCTTGTTGACAAAAATAAAATGAAGACATAATAGGGTGATAAACGTTTATTCTTTTAATCTTGTGACATATTGTAGCTAGGGCAGCAATTTTTCCAAATTCAGATGTACATATATTTTTTCAAGCCAAACAAACAGAGTTCGTCTGGGTGTTCATAAATACCAGAGCATTTAAAGACATTGATATTTAGCACTCTGTGTCCTTTTGTGGGAACCAACATGTGGAAAACAAGATGAGACCAATTTCAGTTGCTGTTTTTATTGCTTCTTCATTTCACATTTGTTTTTGTGGTAATTGCAAATGGAAAGTTTTCTGTGTGTGTATGTGTGTGTGTGTGTGTGTCCAGTGCGTAATAAACTCTGCCATTTCGTATGGCTGGCTTTTAAAAGTCAGACGTCCTCTGAAGAAAGCCAGGCTTAGTTATAATTGAAGCGTTTCTCATATCAGTCTGACAGAGTGATGAATGGAAGCTGGGAGCCGGTATCCTATCACCGGGAACACGCCTTTCTCCCAAGGGAAAGCAGCTCTCAACACTGACCTGCTTTAATTCTTCACTTTGCCGTTTCTGTGCTGCGCTGCAGAGATACACCGTGTACCAATGACCAAGGCCAAAATACCTGTATAGCTCTTCACATCCACTACAGTCTTTAGGGGGAGGGAAAATGTAGGTTAATGCAATCTTGCAGAATTGTACATGTTATGAGATTTGGGTTTTAGTGGTCATTTAAGGAGAAACCCCTTTCAGTTAGTGCAGAGACCGTAGACAGTTTTCGATGTAACCATAGGAGTGTGTCCTACTGTATTCATTCAACGCAAGTGACCCAGATATCATCCAGTTTGTGGCACGCTTATGTGCAGAGATATCTGTCGAACAGAGAATGATGTCGGCTAGATGCCGTGACCTTAACAGTGAAAAAAACCCTGTTGTGGAGGCTTTCATGTCACTGGACATATCGATCAATATCATGGTTAGATCACAGGGTCAACTTCTGTCCTTCCCACTCGTCCTAAAACAAAAGACACTTTTAAGATTGCTGTACCCAGGAAAGTGACAGAAAGTGACCGTCTCTGGTTAGTATTAGAGGAGAGATCCTGTATGGGACTGTTGTATCTCCAGTGAACAGTTTATTAAGGCATCACTAATCCGTAAGTAATTGCTCCATGCAGCATGGCTCTTGCTTTATGGGCTGTGCCCTGTCAGTGACGCTGGTCGATAGGACCCACGCTTCATATTGAACTAGGGTGTCGGCACGGGGGATCAGAGAGTATAGATCTTTACTGACTCTTGGCAGACCTCCAGAAACATGTCTGCTCAACCCCTTCCCCTCACTCTATTATTGTCCACTTGTGGCAGTCCTTTTATCAGGTTGTCCTGACTCTGTGTGTGTGTGTGTGTGTGTGTGTGTGTGTGTGTGTGCGTGTGACATTGCTCACAGGTAGATGCAGTCCAATTGCAAATTTGCTCTGACAAGGTTTAGGAAGGGAGGTAGAGGGGTGGGTGTAATTCTGAAGACAGATGTGGGAGCAATTGGTCTAATTCCCCTGGTTGTGATTGATATGACTCTGCACTCGACATGTCATTCTTGTAGTTTCAGCATGTTCTCGGGAAAGGAAGGATTGGGGAAAGTTATATTTTGAGAGATTCTTGGATCATTTTCTCATGTTTCAAAAAGGTTTCTTTTATGCAGCTAAACGGAGAAACCAAATTCAGGCACATCGTCAAGAAGAACGTTGCCTCACAAACTTCCCCATGCAGCTTGTTGAGTTGGAACTATTTAAGGAAGTGTGTTCCCGTGCCGCTCTGGCAGTGGCGTTTCCAGGCCAGCTTGTCCTTGCTTTCCATGCGCCACAAGACAAAGGGCAAGGGAAAAGGGTGGAGTAGAACAAACAGCTTTTAGATCGCTGCGTTATTTCCCTTACCATGTGCCTGTGAAACAGAGCCACCTCTCGCCTCAGTTAGGTCACCCGCAACTTCTATGGGGAAACAGACTCTCTGCTCAAGCATTTCTTCCTCGCTGCCAGTTCTGGATCTTTAAACAGTTTTAAATGTGAGTTGATCCCAAACCAACTAAACCTGGACTATCTCTCTATCCCTGTGCAGCCATGGCAGCTATCCGGAAGAAGCTGGTGATCGTGGGAGATGGAGCTTGCGGGAAGACCTGTCTGCTTATCGTCTTCAGCAAGGACCAGTTCCCCGAAGTGTATGTTCCCACCGTATTCGAAAACTACATAGCTGACATTGAAGTGGATGGCAAACAGGTTAGTCGAGACATAAACTCCAATTGCTTTCACTTGCTACATTAAATATGCAGTGTGACTTGATTTATCAATGAGTCATGGAATACTTTTCTGTAATCGAATTTTCATCTATCTAAAGGAAGTGTTGGTTAAAAAAAAAAACACTTAGTGCTCTGTGTGTACTGTAGATCACTCTTAATTTGCTCTAAGATTCGTTGATGGGGAATTAACTGGTTTGTGATGTTCTATAACTAACACAAATAAGAGTATTCTTCACTGAGAAGAATCACCCCTCATCATCTGTAGGAGAATTTAAAATGCAGATTTGGTGAAGGATGGTTGTAGCAGAAAAATCCCCCCGCATTGGGTAGTTCAGAGGTCCTTAGCTTACTGACAGGAAATGTCTGTTTTTCCCAGCTTCCTGCATAGTCTGTGAATGTAGAGGGAGGTCACGACAGCCCCACCCCTGGATTTCTATCCTCATGAAAAACGAAAGGGGGAAGGGAAAATAATGTCAAGAAGCTTGTTTAAGTTGTTTAGGTCAAGGTGAAAAACAGACTTGACAGCAAGGTGTGGACACAACCTCATCCTCATCAACATATAGTGTCAAAACAAAAACCTTACACAATACGTTTTAGAGTATTTTGTAGTGCAGTCACTATAGCTCACCCCAGGGTTGATGGTCTTTACCAGGAGCTGAGGAAGAGTGATTACAATTTGCTGTTTGTTTAAATCAAGCTTAGTGTCTACAGTCAGGCGTGTCTTTTGGAAACAAACCGAATATGTATGACTAGCTGCTGTGAGAAGGTGCCCATTGCCAACAAGACATGACATTTTTCAATTGGAATGCATAGCTGTGCTTCACATGCTCTCGTTTGAATTTTCTGTTGATTGCACAGTCCCTTGGTGGTGTAAAAAGCAGGTCGTATCAGTCGATTTGGCTAAGAGCACTGCTCCTTCTCCCTCACTCACTCAGCCTTAGCTCCACACCATATAGTGTATCCTCTCTCTCTCTCTCACCTCCACTTTTCTTTTTTTTTTTCAAGGACATTTGGCCCGTGAGTGCGGGGACGTGTACCATGAAGTTATCTGTATATGTCAAGAGACATAAATAGCCCTCGGTTTATATATAGATTCATATTTGTGTGTGCTGGCATCAGAGGCATTCAGCTAGACTGCGGAAAGAGCCTTGAAGTGACAGTGCTCACAGTGCACTAGATTTGGACAACGGATTGATAAATATGGCTATTTATTTGTTTAGTTATTTACTTTATAAAGGCATACCTCTCATACTCTTTCTTTCTCCCTCCCTCTCTCTCTCTCTCTCAGGTGGAGTTGGCCCTTTGGGATACAGCTGGTCAGGAGGACTATGATAGGTTGAGGCCGCTGTCCTACCCTGACACAGATGTCATCCTTATGTGTTTCTCCATAGACAGCCCAGACAGTTTAGGTACAGCTGGACAATGCCGTCTAACACTCACATAAGACCACTTATATTAGGGTGCACAAATGACATGAAAATGCGTGAAAACATGTGAAAGTTGGTCAAACTAAAATGACTTCTAAAACACTCAGTAGAGCTTCCATGGGAGTCATCATCACCAGGGTTCAGGGTCCCTTCATTTCTTCAGGGGGTGGTTCACATGCTCTTTATTCACTCTGTCTGACAAAATAATTTTGTGTTAATAAAAAGCTCACGTGTTTTCACTCACATGTCAGTACGGTGTAGTCAGTGTGGTTTTTGTTGTTGTTGTTGTTGTTGTTGTTGTTGTTGTTGTTCACGAGAGCATTAGCATAAAATCTAATAATGTTTTATCCCTTTAACATAAAGAGCATTACTGTTTACTCTCCAGTCATGCTGGTGTGTTTTACGCAGTTGAAATATTGACCTCTGCTGATGCTTTCCCATGCAGAAAATATTCCGGAGAAATGGACGCCAGAAGTGAAGCATTTCTGCCCCAATGTTCCCATCATCCTGGTTGGGAATAAGAAGGACCTTAGGAATGACGAGCATACTCGGAGGGAGCTGGCTAAGATGAAGCAGGTAGAGAACAGCAAACTCAGTGACTGATTTGCCGTCTTTTAAAACTGCCAAAACCTTTAGAACTTTAAAATCCTTTAAAAATGCCTATGGCCTATTAGCTCACTCTGCTTTTCAAGGCATCCACACTGACTGTAGATCAGGTGTTTGTAATACTGACTCACTGATTCCAGACAGTCTGATACCTTTTATACATTTCGGGCAGACTTTCTTTCTTAGCGTTAATGTCAGTAAACAAAAACATGAGAAAATAAGTCTTGGAGGTGTAGTATAAGACCAGTTAGGTGAGACTCTTGCAAAGTTATGATCATTAACTCAGCGGCCTAGATATTTAAGTCCTACGGCATAAACACTGGCCTAATTTAAAGACAGTGCTCTGCATTTCTAACAAATCACGCCACATGAGGTGTCGCCTGTGTGCTCAGATCCGCTGTCATGGTGGTGGGACACCCAGTTACATTGAGACCATGAACATCTGTTTCAGGGAATAGCAGTCGTGGTCATTCAGGATACCGAGCCTTTTGGGTTGCTATTGATGGGCCATGTAGAACTTCCTCAGATATTTTAGGTCATCTTTGTTAGCCTTGACAAAAGTGCAGAGATGGTTGACGCAGTTTCCTTGATTTAATTGCACTCAGGAAGTCGAACGCAGCTGTTTCCTGCTTAAAAAAAAAAAAAAAAAAAACAGTCTTTGTCCTGCTATTGCATCATCCGCCACAACAGACTAACATGTGTGTGTGTGTGTGTGTGTGTGTGTGTGTGTTGGAGTGTTGTTTTGCTTGAAACACAATGCTTTGCGACTCAAGATTTTGGTATGCGGTTGCTAAGTGTTATGCTCTTGTTATTATTAGCTTCGTAGTTGGAGAAGTTGCACTTAGTTTAGCAGAGCCACTGTTCAGCGCCATTTTGTCCTCACGCGTCTGCCTGCTGACCTGCATACGATGTGTCACAGGAACCAGTCAAACCAGAGGAGGGTCGGGACATGGCCAACCGTATCAGCGCCTTCGGCTACTTGGAGTGTTCGGCCAAGACTAAGGAGGGCGTGAGAGAAGTATTTGAGATGGCCACCAGGGCAGCCCTGCAAGTCCGCAAGCGCAAGAAGAGGAGTGGCTGCACGCTCTTATGAGCACCTGAACGAAACGAAACAAACGAAACCTGCCAACAACTGATACAGCCGCCCCCCCAAGAGGAGTAACCTTTACCAAACGAACATCATCTTTGTACTGTACAATGCATTTCACGCAAAGCAAAATGTGGGCAAAAGAGAGACTGACAAAACATGTTTATAGCAAAAAAACAAATCAGCTGTTCTTTTCTGGGTTTTTTTCATTCTTTTGATCTTTCTTTCTTTCCATTCCTTTTTTCTGGACAATGTCTGTTCTGCCGTGTTTGTTTTATTCTCACGTTGTTTTCTTTTTGTTTTCCACCAGCATATCTTCCTATTTGTATGGGAGAAAGATTCATTTTGTATGTATGTGTGCATATATTTTGGTCTCTCTTCTTCCTTTCCATTCCAGGTTGTATTGCTTCTTTATACATTGTTTACTCGTATGGGTTGAAGGCTGATAGGACTCATCCCATGCATCTGAAAGCTATATCAAGAATACATTTAATATTCATTCAAACTGTCTGGCCCTGTCTTTGTTACTCATATTAGTCTACTGCTCGCTGATGGTGGGTTTCAGCTCAGTGACTCTGAGCTTCCGCCGAAATGCGGTTAACCGGCATTACTAACTGAATCAGCTCATTCAAGCTGTCAGTCAGGGTTTGCTCTCCTCCTTAACCTTCTGTCCCTTACGGCAGGATGATGTAGCTCTCTGCCCCTACCAGTGTCTGTATTGTGGAGAAAATGTGGCTTATTGCTCCAAACACAGTTAGGCCTGTCATATCGGCTCTCTCGGCCAGGCCAATCAGTCAGCTGCTCGGCCTGCCTGAAGTAGCACATTTTAGTCTTTAAGCACTGTAAATCTAACTCTATGCTCCGCTACCTCCTTTACCCAGTGCCTCTTTGCCATGTACGCTTTAGCAACCATTCAGGCTGAATCCTTTGTTCTCCGGGGCAGCACAAGCACATCCTGCGAATGAAATGACTGAAAAGTGGTGAGAGATTCCAAGCGTTGTATTTGAAGGAAGTGACCTGGGAACAGTTTCTTTTGAAATTGGCCATGATGCCCTTCCCTAAGGCTTCCATTGACCTTACATGGTCTAATGTGTAAGCACTGTCGCTAAAGGATGTAGCCTGTTATAAACCAATACAAGCTGTGAGCATCATTCTGAGGCTCGTTCTGCAGAGCACTGACCTTCCTTGCCAAACTGTTTGTCCTCTGCAATGCGGTTCACAGTGCAAATGAACCTCCAGCCTTGTTCACCATAACTCTCATGATCAGTTGAATCATTGAACAGTCAAAACAACAGCTTAATTAAAAATTGTGAGGTTTTGGGTAACTAGCGTCCAATAAGAATTGTGCTACCATTATTAGGGTCCAATCAGAACAGAGCATGTCCTCTCATTCTTGACATTCATCAAGTTTTGAATGAGTTTGTGAATAGTTTGACTTTTCTCAATAGTCACCCTTATGGCTACAGTCCTGATAGGTTGGTATGAGTTGAATTTAAGATTTCATCCAATGAATGGTTCCATATTCGGCATGCATCAGACATATCATTGCATAGCCTGCCATAACCTTCCAGCATCGCTGATCCTAATAGCAGGCAGCACAGAAAAAAAGTGGAGCTGTTATAGGTGGATTACTTAAAATGCACCCATCTAATCTGAGCAGTCAATAGCCTTAGTGCTTCCTTGGCTTTTCTTTTCATCAGCAGTCTTCCATGTAGCCTCTATCTCTTGCTTAAAGCATCTGCTGTGTGCTGTCTACATGTTGCTTCAAATACAAACAGGCAAACGTCCTATAGGCAGGGACACCTCTTTACTAAAATACTAGTCTGATTAAAAAAAAAAATCAGATGGTTATACATGCTTATTGCGTACAGCTTTATAATGACTTAAACATCTGTTTTTGAGATTAATGTGCTATCTTAAACTTAGTGATGAAGATTTGGTTTGGTGCTTCAACAATGAATTAAAAAAAAAAAAAAGAAGACAAAACACAGATGGAGAATGATTTGCCCATGTGCGTGAATTGCATACACACTCACCAATTACCACTGAAGTTTTAAAACAATTTCTTGAAATGACTTTAGGAAATCTAAACGCTAAATTGTTTGTACAAAATTCTATACTCTTCCATGTAAAACTGTTTCTTCAATAAACACCTCTTACCGCAGGAGTTTATGTACCCCAAATTTGAAACTACCGTCAGTTCTTGATTGAACAGATCTGTCCGGATTTTACAGACCAGTCCTCTGTCTGGTGTTTGTAAGAGGTTTTGCAGTACTTTACCAAGCACAGTTCTTCACTGTAACTCATGCAGTTGTGATGAGCCCTAATTCTTAGTTCATCGTTCCCCTTCCTTCACAAGTACAATGGGTAAGAACAACTGTAAGCACAGTTAAGCTCGGCTTTTGTTTACAACACATTGAAATGTCATATTTGCTTTATTCACTTAGCAATAGGTTAAAAAAGCAACTAACAGAAAGTTAATTATGTAGGTAACTTCAGGGATTACTAATACATCCAGCTCAAGACACTGAGGCATGTCTGAGTCTCCTTCATAGCTCCTTCAGTATTCTGGAGATAAGTTATCTCTGAAGGTTTCATATTCAGCATTCATTATCCCACCCAGAGACTGAAAAAACGATCATTTTTGAGCTTGTGGAATTGATCGTTTCCTATCAAAAAGGATACATCCCATCTGTATCAGAACTAGCGCACAATCTATTACCAGGGCTTACTTGTCATGTGATCTATCATTTGTCATTCCATGTGCCAAATACTAAACTCCACCACTCTGAGAGAGCAGGCAGATAGCTATTAATTCTTCCAAGATAAAAAAAAAAAAGAACATAATTTGGGATTGAGGCTTGACGGTTCAGACTATAAGGAAGTGATGAGGCATTAGTCACGTACTCAGAACGACTTGGACGTGTTGACTAGAAGGAGGATCATAATTGAGGAACAAATCATTTCAATCAGGAAATCAAAATGTTCCGCTGCGCTGGCAATATATTATACTCTGCGTCTTCCTCTGTGACATCACTGTCCTCCCTTTCATTTTATGACCCTATTGGTTGACTGACCACCTACCTGACCCGCTAGATGCCTAAGGAGTTGTTCCTGTCAAACAGGGATTTAATGATATCAACAGGGGTTTACCCTTTTATTTAATGCAAATGTTTATTTGAAGCAAAACTTCAAAAATGCCAGTTCATTAAGACAAATTAATGCTAAAGTAAAAATCAAACAAAGAAGTAAAAATCGCAGTTATAAATAGGATTACACTTTTTGTTGAATGATTTAAAGTGCAATTTTAATCAACAGTGTAAATCAAAGAATAATCATAATTTGGTCATGAGAAGCAAAATAGAATTAAATAGAAATACACATCATGGCACTGTTCTTGACTTTAGCTTTAATAAAAGGTTGAACAGTCTCTTGAATAATGGAGTAAAATCTGACAGTTCTCCAAGATTTGCATTAGAGTCTTTTGTTTGGATGAAGTACGTAGATTAGGGAGGATTTTATTGCATGCTATTTTCAAGGCATGTCCACAGAGAGTCATGCAGCATGAACTATACCATCTATCTTATGGTAAGTGTACCACAAATGCTATTTCAGAGCCCCAATAAACAACAGGAAGCGTCACAGATCCATTTGTGCTGCAACTGTAAACTGTATGGCTTTTGAGATCTTACAATAAAACGTGAACACTCTCATTGGGAGGGGGATTATAGCCACAGACAGGTTGAATTCGTTTTCAAAATTAAAGCAGGTCTATGGCTATTAAAAGCATTTGAAAAGGGGCTTAACAAGCTACAGGTTCTAAATGTCATCCCAAATGTCTCACTCACATTTGCTCAGACAGGATTACTCCTGTTATTAATGTGCCTCAGTGCTGAGTATGTGTCAAGTACACTAGACCATGAACATTAAAACAAGTTTTAAAAGGAATACGTCACACAATGTTATTCAATTACCAATTAACCTGTAACTTTGGAAATTTTTCAGAAAAGCATTATTGTTTAAAAGACCCAAGCCGATGAGTCTCTTTCTCAGGTTCGATTAGGGCCTTGGAAGCCTGTGTGTTGAAGAGGAATATGAGTTGTAATGGAGCAGAAGAATAAGCTAGATTAAAAAAATGCTGAAGTAATTTCATGAAATGAGATTGGTTATTTTTGATCATTTGTTTTTTTTGGTTTTTTTTTTTGTTTTTTTTTTTTAAAGACATAATCCCTGTGTCTTCCTCATTTTTTTTTTTGGTCTCAGAGTTAACGGTCACTGCTCGCACTGTCCACTAGGGAGCGAGAGAGAGCAAGAGAAGGAGAAGAAGTCATTCATTGCTCATTCCTCCATTCAGGATCCATCTGTTGCTGTATGACACTCTCCTCTGTGTCCACTAGGAGTAGACAGAGAGAAAAACAGAGTGAACATTACAAAGACAAGATTCCATGTACATCGACTGCTAAATCATTTCCAAAAT
Organism: Chanos chanos; assembly: GCF_902362185.1. Lineage (NCBI taxonomy): Eukaryota > Metazoa > Chordata > Actinopteri > Gonorynchiformes > Chanidae > Chanos > Chanos chanos. The sequence continues at coordinate 12,669,506 of NC_044503.1, read as the reverse complement.
GATTATGTCATGAGTCACTGCATTCTAAATAAACACAAAGCTCACAAATCAACACACATTAAATGTCTAAAATACAAACAAATGTATACAGAGAAATATATTTGGTACATATTTCTCAAACAAGTGCACACCCAGCCATTTCCAAACCATGTCCAGATCAATACTAGGCTGCATCTATGACTAAGAGAGTAATAAGACATTTATCCCACTCTGCCCTGTACCTACCTTGAGGTTCAGTCTGGATACTGAGGGTAGCTAAACGCTCCACCACCTCCTCCGTATCCTCCACAGTGCTGCAATCCACACCTGTGTACCCACTGTTCGTAGTGCAGTATTCAATAAACCTATAAGCAGGAGAGACGAAATTGTTGTTTCTTCAAAATACTCAGCACACAACATCCTAGAACACTAATGCATTCAATTTCATTTTTTCTTGTAAAATGCTGTAAAATTAATGACCCCAATAGTTTGTGCCTCTGTCTAAAGCTCTAGGGTGTTAAGCCTGAAGATGGTGTAAGGGGAATTATGATTGTGTTTACCTTGCCCAGGTATGATCACTCCTCAGGATGATGGGATTTCCCACCATAATCAACAGGGCTTTGGCTCTTGTTGCAGCAACGTTGAACCTCTGGATGAGCAAGAGAAGATGGTAGATACAGAAAAGCAGTTATTTTAGTGTTTGCTTGTTTGTTTTTAGCTATTCAAGATTTGACAAACGAGCTATTTTAATTCAACCCAAAAAAAAAGAAAAAAGTTTTGATTTCATTTAGAGTAGGGACAGCAAGAATGGTCAAGAGGTAAGTTTTGATTAAATTTAATTTGATTAAACTTAAAATCTTATAGAATCGTAAGTGTCAATTGAAAATATCAGCAACATGGCAGAATAAAATTGAGGTGCCATTTAAGCTCTTTGCTAGTAAGGCTAAAGTACCTTATTGTTCTTGAGGAAGCCAATGTTGAAGTCTTCGTCAAACTTGACATAATCCTTAGTGCTGCGCACTGTTGATATGATGATCACCTTCCGTTCCTGTCCCTGAAATTCCTCAACAGAGCCAACCTTAAAGCCAAACACAAACACACAATTCAATTTAACAGAGCAACACTCTGAGAAATGACGACGCTATCAAGTTATGAGGACAGTTTGTACCACAAGAAAAACTACCACCTCCAGTTATCACATTGCTATTATCATGAAAGAAAGCTTCATAGTTTTCAGGAGTTCAGTAACAAAATGCTGTATCTGCTGCATTTCACCCTTTTCTGTGTGTGTGTGTGTGGGGGGGTCCACTGTATTTATACGGATAGTGATGAGTTTTGCAATACCTTCAGCTTCTCAATGCCCATGTATGTTTTGAGGTCCTTGTCATGAACACGAATGGCCTGTCGTATTTTCTCCACCTGCGAAATAACCGCATAGTATGTCATGCCTTCTCATACAACTTGCTAGAATTTTCTATCGTCTGTCTGCACAATATGTTCAGTTCTCAATGAGAGGATTATGGCAGCTGTGTCCAACCTGTCTCTTTAATGCCAATGTGACCATGGTTTTTCACTACATGTCAGGCTTTATTTATTAACTACAATTACAAAAAATTACAAAAAAAAACTACTACGACTTAACTTCAAAAAACGTTCAATTTTCAAGCACCAAACCATGCTGAGCTACTATTCAGTTGTCTTAATTTCTTTTTTAGTTAAGCCTCAATACGACTTAGACAGCACACAGTTTAATGACACAACGACACAAGGAAATAAGTTCCCCTCACAAAAGAGCAGCTCTCACCTGCTTCCTATAGGGGGTGATGATGCCAATTTCTCCAGGAGAGATTTTGGATAGTCCCTTCTTGCCCTGAGACTGGAGAAGCTTCTTCAGGTAATCAATGATTACCTCAATCTCTGATATGTTAAAGAAGGATGGACTGTTTTCCTCTCTGTCATCTTTCCCCAACACTCCTCTAAATATCACTGGGAAACCCTGGACACAGTGAAAAACACAATTAACAATTAGAGAAACTAAAAATGCACACATCCATCAAAGAAACCCCTCTTATGCGTCAAAAATCCATTTGACGTGTTTAGCAGTTGATTATGCAATGTTAGCATCTAGCCTCAAGCGAAAATCATAGACCTCAATAGCACGTGCACAGCTGAGTGGGAAATGCAAATGGCTGAGCAGGAAAACAAAAAAGAGAAAAGATAAACAAACAAAATAAAAAATATCTGTGTTCACTATGGCTTGTAGGACTCTGTCTTACATCTCAGAGAACAAATCATGACCGACTATTCCACGATTCCTACAAGGTTACAGGTCCAGTAAGGTCATCGTAACACTAATATTCATGTTTTGACTGTTGATTCTGGAACAAAAATAGACCCTACAAACTTTCAGTTAGTGAGCCAAATAGGGACACTGAATCATGGCAGTTTGACCAAGCTGGCCAACAAAGAAAAAAAGAATAAAAACAAACACATTTATGATTGATATAAAGTGAGTAATTGAGTTCCTCTATTGTTCTTAAACAATCAGATGGATTACTGTTCATGCATGTAAAGAACCAAAATTAAAATCATTCAATAAAGAATACATTCAAACTTGTACTTGAATATAAGAGTTTATACTTAAAGACATTATTCTTATGTGCTGCTTCAATTTGAAGAAATGTTCAGGCATAATTCTTGAGAGGTTCTCTAGATTTCTGTAGAATGTATTGACACTTTCTGACATTTATAATTAATTTTGCCATTTTGAGGTGAAGACTTGCCACATTTGGTGGCAACCATTACTGGCATTGTAGGAGCGCCATATCATACCAACCATAAACCAACCAGTAGCCATAAACGCATTCCCACCAGCACTTCATTGACAATGAGGGAAATACCAAATACTCACTTCCTACCAACAATGCCATAACTAGTGACAGTTATAATGTTTCATCTTCATCAACAGGTTGAAATGTCTGAAAAATATTCCCAATTTGCTGACAGCATACCCTCTTTGGTAGGTATTCCCAGCTGCAGTATGAACTGCACGCAATCTCATCGGCGCACACCTGCAACTCGTGTTCATAGAAGAGCTCATTTGGAATTTCAAGGATGGCTCTGTGGGACCTTGGTATGAGAGAAAAATACAGACAGAGAGAGGGAAAGTTATCCATCCATCCTTTTTGTTAAAATGAAGCTATTTAGATGGGCCAGATGGGAATACCTGTAGTTCTGCAGCAGTTTAGTTACGTATCGGTTGTCAAACTCCCCACTGGAATTTTTCTGGTACAAGGGGTTTGTCTGCATCAACCTCTCCAATAAAGAGATGCCTACAGAGAGAGAGGTGGTGACATCCAATGTTAAGGCACTTCAAGAATAAAAACAGCTCTAAGACAAAATGTGAAAAAAAATGTAAACGCTTGATGAAATCATAATTTTTTGTACCGTTTTACAGAATTCTAGGGGAAATTTTTCAAATCTGTCATTACCTTGAAAAGATTTAGCACATGGATCCATGTACTACCTTGTACAGGATGTGTTATTTTGTAGCAAGTCTACTCACCCAGTCCATACTTTATGGCAAGAGGGGACCTGAGAACAGGACCAAGCTGCTTGGGATCACCTGCCAAGACCAGCTGCCCTGATTTTGCATCAAGCAAACCTGCAAGAACCATTAAACAAAGATTAGTTACTGCCAAAATGAATTTAGATGTATGACTAGACATTACAGTAAATGCACCTTGACTTGAAGCACCTTGCACCTTGATAAGCCATTTCACAAAAATATTTATAACATCAAAGACACGTGAGCTAATCAAGACAATGACAAGCATGCAGATAATTCCTAGCAGTATTTCATTTCAGTTTAAGATAGGATTTCTGCTGCTGAGTGTTGCTTTATGTGAATATTTAAGACAGCCTGAGATGAACTAAATAGACCAATCATTATTTATATTTGCTAAAACCTTCCATACTAATGATTTCAACCTGCCACAGTGATATTCAACACTACATTAATCATATTCATAATCTGGTTAGCTTTCCTGATTGATGAAAATGCTTAAGTGTTGCTGTGTGTCTCTTACCGGCCACACCAATGAGAGCTTCAGATTCCACAGCGTGTCCAGCCTCGTCCACAAAGAAGTGAGTAAAATGGCCTGGGGGGAGGCCTCCACTGACCAGCCTGCAATGCACAAGCACACAGGAACGGCCCACACACACACACACACACACACACACACACGGCCATACACAAACAAACACGCGAGAGTACATGTACACACGCAACCCACAAATGCATGCCCATATATGCACAAACATGTGAGTGCACACACACACATACACATTAGCTTAAGTGCTGAAACAGAGAGCTCAACCTCCAGAGAGACATTTCCTAGCAAAAGTTAAAAGTCGGAAAATACATATTGTAGTTTGCATAATCATGTGAATTAAACAATGTTCTAAAATGTTAATATTTGTTGCTTCTTATTCTATCCACGCACAATTTAATGTTTGTTTTAGATTAAAATATTCACCAAACAGAAAAATAGATTTATATTACAGCAATCATGAGTATGCACATTTATTTTTGTATAACTTTTATGTAAGTTCTACCTCCCAGCTGTAACCACAGTGGTCACTATGATTTTATACTCCATCAGCTCCTCTTTCGGAGGGAAAACGTAAATCTCTCCAACCAAATTACTGACATCCTGTGGGTCAAACAGAAAATGTAAAAGGTTTGATCCCTGGAGATGCTTTGACAGTTGAGACAGGTGTGCAACACTTTGGCTGATGTTTTATTGATTTATGTATTAAACATTAAACTGTCTGCATCGTTTACATTAGGGTCAGTTGGCTCAGGACCTGAAGGGTTTTCAGTGCTCTGGGAACATTTATTAGGGATCAAGCCACTCCAGAACAAACAGAGAAATACATGTGGTGTATCTTGTACAGTTCCATCATATACCACGTGGAGAACAACTTTTTCTTTGAGTAGGCCAAATGACACGTGCCTTATCTCCCCACACTAAAACCCCTGTCTGTGAGAGGCAGCCTTGAGATTCCTTGTTGTATTCTCTGCTATGTGCACTGTGTTGTGTTCTCACAGGCTTTCCAATAATTTTCCTACCATTTGAAAATGTATTTGATATGTCCTATATTGTCACAACACGTTACTTCCTGAAGAATCTAAATCCTATCCTACTGAAGAAAGAATTACAAATATTGTAATTATATTATGATATTACAATCCGTATTGTGAAGCCATTGTAAAAATAGACAAACAATTTAAAAAAAATTAGGAAAAAAAGGAAAAAACCTTTATAGTCAAAGGCACAGCTCTGGGGTCCCTGCTGCTTGCATAGAGGCGATAAACCTTGTTTTGATCTACATGTTGTAAAATTTTCTCACAGAGTTGGTCTGTTGCACTGTTAGAGGGAGCACAAGCTAGGATGTGTGCGGAGGCCTGTGACTTTTCCACCTGACACCATGATAAAAATGAGAGAGAGAGAGAGAGAGAGAAGCATTATAATCACTTTTAATTATCTTTTGAAATGTACCTCTTCCAGCATTTGTGAGAGGCATTAAATATTGATCTAGGTTGTATGCTGGGACAATAATCATTGCAGGCAAACCAACTTAAAGGAACAGCGATGAATCTTGCTATACCTGTTTAATGGCTTCCACCACAGTGACCGTTTTGCCAGTCCCTGGCGGCCCAAACACAAGATATGGAGCAGGCTTTGACACACCTGCTACAATGTTAGTTATGGCTTTGTACTGCTCAGGGTTAGTCTCCAGTTTTCTGTCAAATAATCTGAATGCAGGAAAGAAAATCAACCACACATCCCACTTAGTAAGCTCCTCAAATAACAATAAAGAAAAAACATTCAGTTTTTCACATACACACAGTGAGGTAATGTCCTCTTAATTAAGATGGCGCTTTTGTAATCGTAATAGTAGATATGACATCACATGTATGATGTGTCATTTACTTCTAGTGGGGTTCTCCTGACAAATGATGATGAGCAAATGGTTACATGTAGATCATATAAAATCTAAAATGAAATATGATTAATTTTTCCCCTATTGGGACTCTTCATTGAACGTCAGTGACTAGTTAGTTTTATGAGGATTAACATGTTAACTGACATTAGCCTGGGTTGTGACTCCTGTGTCCTAGCCATTGACCCAGTGGGGAACAGTACATCTCCTAGCCCGTGTTGAGCAGCTAGCTGTACAGCACGATGTTGAAGCCTCATGGGAAGCCGGTTCACAGTAAACTCCACCTCAAACTTTGTCTTGTCAATGAAACTTGCCAACAGCCTACAGAGAAAATCCAGAGAAAGATTTAACTTCAGTTTGTCAAATACCTTGTGATTTCCTTGATACAGTCTAATAACAAACTTGGATCTTAAGCATTCAAAATGTACACTGAGTTGCCTCCTTATCAGCTTTTAGACTTGCTGAAAGGTTTTGTCGTATATTAGTAGTTTGGTGTAGTTGGGCACACTTTTCACTTCCTGTCTAAGGGAGGATAATGTCTTACTTTTTGGAGAAGCCTAGTTTCACCTGGTCCATCTCCACTCTGTGAACATAACCCTTGTATTTGGTTGGGGGCTTCAGGTGGTGCTCAGCTGATTTGGTAACCAGAAGGTGATCTCCTCTCAAGACTGAAGGTCTGTTCTCAGCAACACCAGGGACCTGAGGGGATACAGGTAAACCCATAACCCTCTTCAAAATGTACCCACTTTAACTTGTAAACATGAATGGTCTGAAGGTACACGGTCATTTTAATGCAAAATTGATTTTAGTACTTAAGATCTTAAGTATGCATATCATTTTGCCAAGGAAGCAACATCAAAAAATTCTAGTACTAATATGGCATCATAAGTTACATTACATGTAGAAGTGGACCATACATTTGCTACTTATAAGGTGAATGCCATTATATAAGCTGCAGTATAAATTAATTTAAATAAGACTGTCGCAAATATAACTTTAAACCATTTTATGGTTACGTTTTTAATTTTCTAGTCCACCATTCAAATTTTTTCTACAATGTTGAATTTTTTTACATAAACATAACTATCATGGAGAATAACACAACTTCTCTGTGTTAAAATTATTAGTCAGTCCTTTTCCTCTGAAATTTAAAATAATATGTACGGTTCACTTATCAGGGATTGGAAACTAGAACTGCCTTTGGGCTTAAGGAATCTCTCTCTCTTCACCTTAAGAACTAGCAGGTTCTTGTTGTTGATATCTCTGACCATAGGTTGCTCCTTCATGTCATATTTCTTGATGTCCACCTCCATTTGAATCTCCTCCAGGTACAGCAGGCAGTGGAAGCGCTCTGCGTAGTTTTCAAAATTGAGTGGAGACTCCAGTACAGATCTAGTAAAACAATGATCAAACAATAAATTAAATAACTGTCCCTGCCCATCTTGAACTGAAGTGAGACAAATTTACTTTATTTTTAAGTAAATACCAAATATTAAAATGAAATACTTTAGGTAATCTGAACTTTTACAAGACTTGAATGCTACACTTTATAACATCACATGTAATCCCATCTACAGTAAGTGCAAAAATGATTGTATACTTTTTCACACCACTACAATTAAAAAAATGCCTTTTTTGTTACACTTTTGGGTAAAGGGATATTTAACCACTATTTCAACAAAAGACAAAGGTGGTCTAATTTTCAAAATAACATTGAAAAAATGACAATTCTTTGTACTTATTTGTACTATTGAAATCAACAGAAATGCAATTTCCTAGTGTGGAAATGCATACTGCCTCATCTGAACATCAGAAATGCTGACTTCAAGGTTTTCCATCTCTGTGTGATACCTACTGAGCCTGTTTTTCATTGGGTTCAGGAAATTTGCAAGTTACAGCTTGTAATGGCTTGGTTTGTTGCATACTAGAAGATGTCACAACTATGCTATCACAAGTCACAACTAGCTAGCGAGCTAGGAGGGTAAACAACCGGAATAAGGGTTGGCTACTAACTTTAGCTGAGAAAATATCTTGCAAAGCAAACCATGCCTAAATTTCTCAAATGCAGTTAGTAAGTATGCCACAAACCAAGCCATTACAAGCTATAACTTGCAAATTTCCTGAACCCACTGAAACACTGGCTCAAAAGGTATCACACAGAGATGGAAAACCTTGAAGTCAGCATAGTACAAATATCTACTTATGAAATAAAACCACTGAATGTAATATTAAAGCCAGTGAAAAGTACAAAAAAGTAGCGATTTTCAAAAAATTATTAAATGATGAAGGGGTAATATAACATCTTCACATTTTTTATATATCTGCAATGAATATTAACACTTTCCCATAAAAATGTTTTAAAGAAATTTAAATAATTCTTCTTGGGAAAATATACAGTCAAAATATGTTAAAAAGTGGGTTTTTCAGCTCCAGAGCTATATTTAGCAAGATCTTTGTCACTCAAGTTTTTATGCAAAACTAAATAACTTCTAGATGTGATAGAACTATATAAATACTACACAGAATCAAAATTTGGTTGCAAGAAAGTGTAAACAGGTGGAGATATTAATTTTTGAAAATTAAAGATTCTTCGTTCAGGTAATTTATTTTTATTGATTTGATTACTGACATTCAGCAACAACTATTTACATGAATACATGTTTCAAATTATCCTTAGGGTTTCTTGGATGCTCAGTTCAAATTGCAACCCAATCCAGTGCAAAATAAGCAATTGGCATGGCTTACAAAGAATCGCAAAAATGGTTCAATTTAGAGAGCCAAACTTCAAAAATTCCACTAAAAAAGTATTTGGACTAGAGCTAAAGGATTTTGCAAGGTTTCATGAATTTAATAGAAGTTTTCACATGAATTTTTTTCAAGAAAATCCATGACATGGGCTGGAGGGCCTAGGTGAGTTGGTATGGAATGACCCACAGGCAAAGTGCCAAACCCAAAATGCATAAAGGTCAGTTACTACCTCAACACAAGTAAACTCAAATGTAGGCAGACCTGTGAATCCCAGGCATCATCACAGCAGTATACCCAGACCTGCAAATAGCAACAGTGCTCATTGTCCCAGAGGAAACCCTCAGCTCCTAGGGCTTCAGAACGGATTGCCTCAGAGACATGGGAGAGGAATTTCCAAGGGAGGAGACTGAAGTAGAAAGCACAACACCAGAAAGGTAGGCACAAAAGATGCGGCACTTAACACCTGTTCAACACACAACCCTAATTCTTGGTGACTATACTGTCAGACATGTCGATGGAAAAGGGATGATTACATGCTGCCTTCCAAAAGCAGCCATCTCTGTCACAAAAAAAACAGACTTTCAGAAATAGTGTCAAAACATGAAACTATAAAATGCATTATTGTACATGTTGGTGCAAATGACATTTACAGGGAACAGTATTACCTCCAAGAAGATTTTAAGGAACTTTTCAATGCCCTAAATGAGCTAGGAATGCAAACTTTTATCAGTTGTCCACTCCCAGCACTGGGAAATTTTGTGTTTTCCAAGCTGCTCAGCCTAAACAGCTGGCTCACAAAAAACATGTTTTTCAGCTGGGATGAACTTTATAGACAATTTCAACCTATTCTGGAATCACAGAGAATATTTCAGACCAAACAGCACAGAACTCAGCTGGATAGGGACCAAAGTTTTAAGCAACAACTATCTTTTCTCCCTCCATCACCCAGTGACCTTGGGGCCCTCTGATGTGTGCTTGGCAGCTGTACAGAGTGAACAAGAAGAAAAGAACAAAAACTCTGTGGAACCAAGTATCTGCCCCTACAAGCTGTAACAGAGGTGGTGTGCCCAACCACCATTCCACTAGAATGACGCAAGAGCATGACAACAACAAGGACATTGCCGGAATGGCGCAAAGCCAATCATCTGCTCTAAGTACCCCAGGATCTCAGCAGTCAAATGGAGATTGTCAGCACAGATAACAGATACAGATAACGGAAACAGTGGCATGCAGCAGCTGTCATTATCACCTCCCAAGGCTGAGGACAGGCTATCTGACAAGGAGGGCCATGCTGAGGCGCCAGCATCTGACCCACTCAGGGAGAGCCATGCCAAGACAGACACACCAACATCCCACCCCAATTTCTCTGACTCCTTGTAACCATCCCCACCCAATTATCTGAAGTTCTCTGAAAGTATGGAGAGGCTGCTGTCAATTTGCAGGCTGTGTTTCTCTAGCCTGACACCTAATCCCAAGGGCCCAGCATCCAGACCAACTGCTCCACCCCCTCCCTCACTCCCCACGTTCCCCCAAGTCAAACTTGCCTCTCCCAAGGGTCCAGCACCCAAACCACCAGCTCCACCCCCACCCTCACTCCCCACTTTCTCTCCCTCCCACGTGAAACCCACCTATTTACCTCCAGTGGCTTGCCCAACTATCACAGAGACTCTGAAACTCCCTGAAGAGACTCACAGACAACTCTGAGAGCTGCCATGCAGAAGCGCTAAGTCTCGCTGAGGTGGCTATTAACAAAAACTCTCAGTGCAAGTCAGGGCACTGTGTGCTCGCACTAAGCTATACCTGTCCTAGTCGGAAAGAGAACCAATATGCATTTTTCAGAGAAAGTTGTTAACTTTTCTAATTTAAAATATGTTGCATATCAACATTAATCTTTTAAACCCTCTACACTTATTGTAAAGCTAGCCCTTCTGAACATTAGATCTCTTCTAAATAAGTCACTTTTAATTAATGATCTTATTTACACACATAAACTTGATTTTTTACTTTTAACTGAAACATGGTTGGATCAAGCAAGTGGTGCTACTACTCTCATTGAATCAGCTCCTCCAAACTTCAAATTTGTGAGTGCTGCACAGCAGACAGAAGAGGAGGGGGAATAGCCTCACTATTCAGAGAATCTTTTCAGTGCAAACAGTCATCATTTGGTGACTTTATATCAGTTGAATGCCTATGTGGTCTCATTAAGTGTTCTCCTCAGATTTTGTTAATAACTATTTACAGGCCTCAAAAACACTCGGGTAAAGTCTTTCTTGATCAGCTAGGTGAATTACTGTATGTAACTGTATGGATTATGATTGTTTTATCATATCAGGGGGTTTCAACTTGCATGTAGATAATCTGGTGAACAGTTATGCTAAGGAACTAAATGCACTACTTGATACCTTTAGCCTAACACAGCACGTACAGGGGCCAACTCACTCTCTTAGTCATACCCTAGACCTTGTCATCACAAAGGGTCTCAGTATCTCTACAACTGTCAAGGACTTGGCCTTATCTGATCATTTCTGCGTGTTCTTTGATGTGTCTACATCCCCACGCATTCAGAACAGATCTATGAGTGCAAAAAAGAGTCATAAATGATCACACGGTTGCTCTCTTTAAGCAGGCTCTTTCAAGGACCTCAGATCAACTGTCAGACTCTGTAGATGATTTGCTGAATAATTTTAATTCAAAAATGGTAAGTATTATGGATGATCCAGTGAAAGTTAAGAAAGTCGCAAACAAACAGAAAGCACCATGGAAACAAAATCCAACTGCTGAACTCCTGAAAAGAGATTGTAGGACAACTGAAAGAAAATGGCGTGAATACAAACTCCAGATTCACTCATGTAATGCTGAAATAAGCAAAACAAGACAGTCTTTTTTCTCCAGCATCATCAGCAGAAATATATGCAATATTCGTGTGCTATTCGCAACTGTCGAGAAGTTAACTAAACCCCCTTCACAGTTGGCATCTGAACTTCTCTCTGTTAATAAGTGCAACGACAGAACATATCCTCTCAATTACTACTACTCAACATTTGGAATTACAATCAACAAAGAGGGGAACTCAACATGATGTCAGAATTTTGATAGACAATGAAACTCTGGAAAAAGCACTACAGAATCTCAACTCTTCCATGTGCTCCTTAGATACTTTGCCCACCAACTTTTTCAAATCTGTTTTTCATCTCATAGCAGTCATTGGATTTGAATGCTTAAAATTGTAAACGTATCACTGCTGTCTGGCACATTCCCTAAGCTCCTGAAAACAGCTGTTACAAAGCACCTACTTAAAAAGAATAATATAGATGTCTCTATGCTGAACAATTACCGCCCCATATCCAATCTATCATTTGTTGGCAAAATCACTGAAAAAGTCATTTTTAATCAACTGACTGCCTTCTTAACCTCAAATGGGTATTTTGATGCATCCATGCTAATCACAGCACTGAAACAGTTCTCATTAAGGTTTCAAATGACATACACCTCAATACCGATTCAGGCAAAACATCAGTCCTAGTGTTACTGGACCTTAGTGCAGACTTTGACACTGCTGACCATAACATATTACTACACAGACTGGAACACTGGGTTGGAATTTCAGGTACAGTTATCAAGTGGCTCAGATCATACTTACAAGACAGGAGCTTCTTTGTTGCCATTGGAAACTATATCTCAACACAAACATCCTTGACCTGTGGTGTCCCCCAGGGGTCTATCTTTGGACCTTTATTATTTAACCGTTATATGCTCCCACTTGGACAAATCATTAGAGACAATAAGATTTCTTATCATAGCTATAGACCATAGTTGATGACACCCAAATTTACCTAGCTCTCTCACCTAACAACTTTGGTCCCCTAGAATCTCTTTGTCAATGCATTGACCAAATTAACAGCTTGATGTCTCAAAATTTCCTTCAGCTGAATAAGGACAAAACTGAAAGAATCTTATTTGGGAAGAATGAGGCAAGACTCAGGATTGCTACTCATCTTGACACAAAAGGACTTAAAGCAAGGGATGCTGTTAAAAAACTTGGTGTCTTAATTGACTGTGATCTCTGTTTTAACAACCATGCTTTTTACCATCTCAAAAACATAGCCAAACTTAGAGGCCTTATGTCAAAAAAAGATTTAGAAAAACCTATTCGTGCTTTTATTTCCAGCTAGGCTGACTACTGTAATGGTATTTTTACAGGTCTTTCCAAAAAAACAAAAAACATTAAACAGCTTCAGGTTATACAAAATGCAGCTGCTAGAGTTCAGAAGAACTGACCACATTACTCCAATACTTAAGTCCTTACACTGGCTTCCAGTAAGTCACAGCTTTTAGCCGCTATGCTGCTTAGCTCTGGAACCAACTTCCTGATGACATCATAGGTGCACCAACTGTAGCCAGTTTCAAATCTAGACTTAAAACCCAACTGTTCTCAGATGCTTTTTGTTAAGTGATCAAATGCATTATACTTTTCCATTTTGTTCCTGTGTTCTTCTAGCTACTCTTTCTTTTTATTCTTTTATTTTTCTGTGTTCTTTTAACTGTTTTAATGCACTTAACCTTTTTTTAATCTGTTATTTTTCTATGTTCTTTTATCGGTTCTTTTGTAAAGCACTTTGAGCTACCAATCTGTATGAATTGTGCTTACACAAATAAACTTGCTTTGCCTAAATGCAAACGCAGGAACCAAGGAGCCTCTGATCTCAACAAAAAATATAGATGCTCAACTCAAGTTTACTGTAAAACACCAAGGTGAGGATCAGGACTATTAAAACAATGCACTCTGGATGGAGGAGACAAAAGGTTTGGTGAAAACGAAACACTGCCTTTGGCTAAAGAAGCTCATATCAACCGTAAAGCACAGTGGCGGAAGCAGTATGGTGTGGGGCTGCTTTTCTGCCGCAGGGCCTGGTCAGCTTGCTAGTACAGAAGTTCTATAAAGAGCTGATGTAGGACACTGATAGACAGTTACAAGAAACCGTGACAAGAAGTGATTTCTGCCAAAGTGGGAGGCACCAGCCGTTGAAGCAAGGTGGTGTACATATTTTTACCACTGCAGACAATTGCATTTCTGAGTTTTTTTGGTTGAGTAAATGGTTGCAAAGAATAATCTTCATTGCTATTTGTTATATTAGATCACTCTGTTAAATTAGACCACTCTGGGCAGCTGTGGTCTAAAGGTTAGAGAACCAGCCTTGTGACCGGAGGGTTGCCGGTTTGATTCCCAGGACCAACATCCATGGCTGTGTGCCCTTGAGCAAGGCACTTAACCCTAATGCTCCGCGGGTGCAAGGAATGCTGCCCACTGCTCCTGCATCTGGTGTGTGTGTGTTCATTACCGGTGTCTTGGATGGGTTAAATGCACAGGACAAATTCACTGTTCACAGTGTGTGATTATGGAGATTTACATTTACATCAACATTGTTGAAATGAAGATACAATATCCATACATGCAATTATGTAAAACACACACACACACCTTATCATGGAGTGAACTTTTTTTTTTTCACAGTATTGTATATGAAAAAGTAACAGCTGTTTGCCATGTTGCTGAAACTGATCAGTATAAAACTGGACAATTTGGTTAAATGCTCAGCAACCTTTCCATTGAGTTTTGTATTTTCGAATATCAGTGTGATAACATACAAATAAAGTGGACTATGAGCAACTGGAGCCACTTACTTTGAGGTCAGGACCTCCTCAGCGTGCAAGGATGAGCCCTTGCGGCCAGTCAGAAACTTAGCAAGTTCATGAATGTATGGTGGACATTGGTAGGCTCCTAGTGGGACCTCTTGTTTCAGGTGCTGTACTGCAAAGCTGAGAAAGACAGAGAAAGAGAGACCACATGAATATTTAAGCCTCACAAAATTGTGGGGAAAAACAGGGAGAGGCAAAAAGCTCAGCCATGGGGTTAATTGTCTTCTTAAATATCGCCAGTAAGGTGAAGAAAAAAGTTTCTTGATCAGAAAACAACTTCCAATTCATGCTATTCCCAACCATAACCGATCTCAGCATCACTGTATTGAATACCTTTCAGGTGGCACACCATCCTCCATCAAATATGGCTCAGGCTTGACTGAACTTATCCTACAGGGCTTGAACTGTGCAGTAGGTGCCAGCTGACTTGCTAGGTTAGTCATTCGTGCAGCCTCAATGAAACGCACAATGTGGAATGGTTTGGAGGAAGCGCAGTCATTGGATTTGAATTCAAAGGCAACTGTAATAGGGTAGACTCCAAGGTGTTTATTACGGAACTTGATTTGGACTGCATATTGTTCACCTGTGGTAAAAAAAAAAGTTTCAAAGGTTAATATTTAATGTTTTATTAAATTAATGTACTTAAATCTATGCACAGTCAGAGCTCAGGTCAATTGATTTACAAATGTAACTGCTGATTAGAACCGAATTCCTTCATTTTTCCAATCCATGTACTTTTTCTCTGACACAACATTAGGCTCCACTAAAGGTATTTGTCAGGCACACAGCCACTTGTCAGATGCATCACACCTGTTTTCAATACAGAGCTATAGATTGACAAGAGAGGTGTTCTTGCCTGGATTGAGGAGTTTGGGGTGGCTCCGTGTCACTTTCTCCCTATCCTCAAATGTGAAACAATTCATCCAGTGCAGGGCAGAGTAGTAGTTGAAGTAAACATTACTCTGGCCTGTGTTCTTTACAAAAAGCTTCAGCTCATACGCTTCCACATTTTCCACACTGAAACGGATTTTCCCATCTGACACACCATGATCCGAAAAGATGCTAATGCCGCCTTTATCTGCAATGAACTGTAGCCTTTGGATGAAAGATTAACATTGCATTGATGATCCAGTGATGAGAAGCTTTGGAGATGACCAGTGATTTTATCTAGAATCCAAAAACTAATTACCAGAACTTCACAATAGAACTGTCAAACTTATTACCATACTTGGACCATAACTAGTCTTGCATCCAAAATATTTTTTACAACCTGCATACTTCAAATAAAATTGAGTAAAATGAGTATAACAGGAGCTTTCCTTACTTTTCCTTGTTCAGTTTGTCCAGGATGTCTTTGGCCATCCTCCTCCGTGACCTGACCCTTGACTCTGGTCCAGAAGCAGAGCCTGAACCCATGTCAGAGGGTGCTGGAGAGCTTCCACCCCTAGCGGCCAGAACAGCAGGTGTCACATTGGCTCGCGGCCTTTGCCACTGATCTTGCAGAACTACTCTCACCTAAAGGAGTGCAAAGAGGTTAGAAGCCTTGGTCCAGAAAGTCCAGCTATTACTGGAGAGCAAGAAAATATCTGTGTAATGCACCCTAAGCTCTAACCCACA